>NW_026961590.1:0-20156 GCF_963924245.1 Chroicocephalus ridibundus
CCGGCTCCCAATTGCACCCCCCCAGCCCACACAGCACCCATCTGCCCCCTGCCCCCCCGCCCCCGGCACCCCCCTGCACCCCCCCAGCACCCATCTGCCCCCCCCAGCACTCAACTGCACCCCCCGGCCCACACAGCACCCATCTGCCCCCCCCCCGGCACCCAACTGCACCCCCCCGGCCCACACAGCACCATCTGCCCCCCCTGGCACCCACTGGGACCCACCCCAGCACCCCCAATGCCCCCCTCAGCGCCCCCCCCGGCACCCCAGTGTCCCCCCAGCGCCCACTGGGACACTGCCCCCCCCCAGCACCCCCGTGTGTCCCCCCCCCCCCATATGCCCCAGCACCCACCAGGAAGACGGCGAGCGCCAGCTTCACCTGCTCGTCACCGTAGGCTGGGGGACACGGGGGGGGGGGTGTTAGGGACACCGACCCCCCCCGGTGTCCCCCCGACAGGGGACAAAGGGAGAAGAGGGGACACGGGGCGGGGGGGGTCAGGGACACTGCCACCCCCCCCCCGCCGTGGTGTCCCCCCCCACAGGGGACAAAGGGAGAAGAGGGGACATGGGGTGGGGGGGTCAGGGACACCGACCCCCCCCCTCTGCTGTGGTGTCCCCCCCACAGGGGACAAAGGGAGAAGAGGGGACACAGGACGGGGGGGGTCAGGGACACTGACCTCCCCCCCCCAGTGTCCCCCCAACAGGGGACAAAGGGAGAAGAGGGGACACGGGACGGGGGGGGTCAGGGACACTGACCGCCCCCCCCCCCCCATGGGTGTCCCCCCCCCAACAGGGGACAAATGGGAGAAGAGGGGACACGGGGTGGGGGGGTCAGGGATCCCGCCCCCCCCTCCCGTGGTGTTCCCCCCCCAACAGGGGACAAAGGCAGAAGAGGGGACACGGGGGGTGGGGTTTTCCCCCCCAACAGGGGACACGGGGCGGGGGGGGGCGTACGGGGGGCGGTTGGCGTGACAGGGGACAGGGAGGGTGACGGTGACGGGTGACGGTGACACTCACCGGGGGGGTGTACAGCGGGTGGTTGATGTAATAGGCCATCCAGGCGGCGAAGCCCAGTAGTAGGTGCAGTTCTGTGGGGGGGGGGAGAGTTGGGGGGGGGTGGAAAGCGCGGGGGGGGGGGGGAGTTGGGGACAACCGAGAGGGGCCACCACGCGGTGGCGGCGGTGACACCTGGGGACAACCAGATGCCAGGGCCACCCCGGGGTGGCGGAGGAGGGGGGAGGGGCCAAAGGGGACACGGAGCGGGGGACGGTGGGGGGGGGGGGGACAGGGTGGGGAGGGGGGGTGGGGGGGATGTGATGCGGGTGTCACCAGGGAGGGGACAGCAGGGGGGGGGTGACGCGGGTGTCACCTTGAAGATGTTGCGCAGGGGCATGGTGCCGTGGGAGAAGCGGTTGACGAAGAGCGTCTTCCAGCAGGCGCTTGATGTAGTGGAAGGAGTGACAGCCACACGCCAGGCTGGGGGGGGGGAGGGGAGACGGGGGCGGGGGACACACGACACAACAGGGGACATGGGGACACACCCCATGGCTCCCCCCGCCCTCCCGGGACCCCCTGTCCCCGGCCGCGCTGGCTGTTGTCCCCCGCTGGCCCCTCACTGCCGTCCCCGGGGGGGGCGGGGGGGGTGGACACTCCCCCCAAGCCCCCCCCCCCCGCCAGGTCTCAGGGTCCCCACTTCAGCCCCCCCTGCCCCAAATCACAGCCCCCCCCCCCACCATAGCCCCCCCCCCCCCCCCGCCATCCTCAGCCCCCCCCAGAGAAGCCCCCTCAAGGTCTCAGGATCCCCAATTCAGCCCCCCCCGCCCCCAAACAGCCCCCCGAGCCCCCCCAGCACAGCCCCCCAAGTTTTATAACCCCCAATTCAGCCCCATGACCACCCCCCCCCCCCCCCCCAAACATGGCCCAGGACCCTCCCCTCCCCCCCCCCCCAGTAGCCCCCTCCCCCAGTCTCATGACCCCCAATTCAGCCCTCCCCCCCCCCCCCCGTCTCAGGACCCCCAATTCAATCCCCCCCCAGAGCAGCCCCCCCAACTGAGGACCCCCAATTCAGCCCCTCAGGCAGCACCCCCCCGCCACATCTCAGGACCCCCCCCAGTTCAGCCCCACCCTTCCCCCCCCCCCCCGATAAGAGAACCCCCAATTCAGCCCCTCAGGCACCGCCCCCCCCCCCCCCCCAACTCATGACCCCCCACTTCAGCCCCCCCTGAAGATGTGGACGTCCATAACAGCCCCCCCCCCGGGCAGCGCCCCTCCGCCCCCCCATGTCCTATGACCCCCAAATCAGCCTTCTGGCCCCCAAACATGACCTCCAGCCCCCTGGGCAACTCCCCCATCTCCCAGAACCCTCCAAAACCCCCCTGAGCCCCAAAATCCCCCCCAAGCCCCCCGGCCCCCCCCCCACTGACTGGACGACGGCGTGGCGGCTGGCGGTGAAGTCGTAGCGGGGGCCGTAGAGGAAGGGGACGCGGAAGTAGAAGAGCAGGTAGATGAGCAGCGGCCCCGCGTACTCCGTCAGGAAGACCTGCGGGGGGGGGGACGGAGGGAGAGATGGACGGGGGGGGCACGCGGAGGGACACCGGGGACACGCGGAGGGACACGGGGACACGTGGAGGGACAAGGAGCACGTGGATGGAGAGACGGATGGGGGGCACGCGGAGGGACACGGGGACATGCGGAGGGACACGGGGACATGCGGAGAGACAAGGGGACACGCGGAGGGACGAGGGGCACGTGGATGGAGAGACAGACGAGGGGACACGCGGAGGGACATGGGGACACAAGGAGGGACGAGGGGCACGTGGATGGAGAGACAGACGAGGGGACACGCGGAGGGACATGGGGACACGCGGAGGGACGAGGGGCACGTGGATGGAGAGACAGACGAGGGGACACGCGGAGGGACACGGGGACATGCAGAAGGACAAGGGGTACGTGAACAGAGAGACGGACGGGGGAACATGCGGAGGGACATGGGGACATGCGGAGGGACACGAAGACACGTGGAGGGACGAGGGGTACATCAACAGAGAGATGGACGGGGAGACACGCGGAGGGACACAGGGACATGCGGAGGGACGAGGGCCACGTGGACGGAGAGACAGACAAGGGGACAAGCGGAGGGACATGGGACACGTGAGGGATGAGGGACACGTGGATGGAGAGACGGACGGGGGACATGCGGAGGGACACGGGGACATGCGGAGGGACGAGGGTCACGTGGATGGAGAGACAGACGAGGGGACACGCGGAGGGACACGGGGACATGCAGAAGGACGAGGGGTACGTGAACAGAGAGACGGATGGGGGAACATGCGGAGGGACATGGGGACATGCAGAGGGACACGAGGACACGTGGAGGGACGAGGGGTACGTGAACAGAGAGAGAGACGGGGGACACGCGGAGGGACACAGGGACATGCGGAGGGACGAGGGCCACGTGGACGGAGAGACAGACAAGGGGACAAGTGGAGGGACATGGGGACACGTGGAGGGACGAGGGACACGTGGATGGAGAGACGGACAGGGGGACATGCGGAGGGACACGGGGACATGTGGAGGGACGAGGGGCACGTGGACGGAGAGACGGACAGGGGAGCATGCGGAGGGACATGGGGACATGCAGAGGGAAACGAGGACACGCAGAGGACGAGGGGTACGTGAACAGAGAGATGGACAGGGGGGCACGCGGAGGGACACGGGGACATGTGGAGGGACAAGGGGCACATGGACAGAGAGACGGACGGGGGGACACGCGGAGGGACACGGGGACATGTGGAGGGACAAGGGGCACGTGGACAGAGAGACAGACGGGGGGACACGCGGAGGGACACGAGGCCACACGGAGGGACGAGGGGCACGTGGAGGGGCAGGGGGTGGAGGAGGTTGGGGCTGGAGGGACAGAGGGATGGACAGAGGGACACGGGGACGCACAGAGGGAGGCAGGGACGGGGACACAGACAGAGGGATGGGGGTTTGAGGGACAGAGGGACGGACAGAGGGACACGGGGACAGAGGAGTGGATGGAGGGAGACAGGGAGGGACAGAGGGACGGACAGAGGGACACGGGGACAGAGGAGTGGATGGAGGGAGACAGGGAGGGACAGAGGGACAGACAGAGGGACACGGGGACACGGATGGACAGAGGGACACAGGGACAGACAGAGGGACATGGGGACAGAGAATTGGATGCAGGGGGACAGGGATGGACAGATGGATGGACAGAGGGACATGGGGACACGGATGGACAGAGGGACACGGAGACAGAGGAGTGGATGGAGGGGAACAGGGACGGACAGAGGGACAGACAGAGGGACACGGGGACAGGGGAGTGGATGGAGGGGGACAGGGACGGACAGAGGGACAGACAGAGGGACACGGGGACAGAGGAGTGGGTGGAGGGGGACAGGGACGGACAGAGGGACAGACAGAGGGACACGGGGACAGAGGAGTGGATGGAGGGGGACAGGGACGGACAGAGGGACAGACAGAGGGACGCGGGGACAGAGGAGTGGATGGAGGGGCACAGGGATGGAGAGAGGGGTGGAAGGACAGAGAGGCGGATGGAGGGATGGACAGACAGAGGGACAGACAAGGACAGAGGGAGGGACAGAGGGATGGACAGAGGGACAGAGGGAGGGACAACAAGATGGATGGACGGACAGAGGGACAGAGGGGGGGACAACAGGATGGACGGAGGGACAGAGGGAGGGACAGAGGGATGGACAGAGGGACAGAGGGAGGGACAATAGGAGGGATGGAGGGACAGAGGGACAGAGGGGGAGACAACAGGATGGACGGAGGGACAGAGGAGGGACAGAGGGAGGGACAACAGGAGGGACGGAGGGACAGAGGGAGGGACAGAGGGATGGACGGAGGGACAGAGGGACAGAGGGAGGGACAGAGGGACAGCCGGACGCCTCACCGTCACCCAGCTGATCTGGGCGCCCAGGTCGCGGAAGTAGAAGGTGGCGGTGGTGCCCACGGGCAGGTTCTGCAGCACGTCCTCGTCCTTCAGGGACCTGCCCTCTGCAGGGACACGCGCCCTGGTGACCCCCTACCCCGACAGGGTTGGGGACACCTTGGGGACACCTCGGGGACACCCTGTCGCGGTGGCACTCACTGGGGTCCAGGCGCAGGGACTGTCTGGCCGGGTACCACTGGGGATCTGCAGGAGAGAAGGGATGGCGTCGGTGGCACTGCGGGGACACAGGTGCGCTGGGGACAGCGATGGCACCGGGACAGGGCCCTCGTGACGAGGGGGGTCCCCAAGGCCCCATGATGGGTCCCCGGTCACTACGGGGACCTCAATGTCCCCATGAAGGGTCTCCAGCCATGACAGGGGTCCCCATGGCCGCAAGGCAGATCTCCAGCCACAATGGGGGTCACCACAGCCCCGTGACAGGTCCCTGGTGACAATGGGGACCGTGGTGGCCCTGTGACGGGTCCCTGACCACGGTGGCAGTCTCCACAGCCCCGTGATGTGTCCCTTGTCACAGTGGGGGTCCCCACAACCCCAGGATGGGTCCGCAGCCGTGACAGGGGTCCCTGTGGAGGGTCTTCAGTCATGATGGGGACCGTGGTGGCCCCATGACAGGTCTCTGGTCACAACGGGGGTTCCCCAGGGAAATGCGATGGGTCCCTGGTCACTATGGGGACCCCAGTGTCCCCATGAAGGGTCCCCAGACACAACAGGGGTCCCCACGGCCCTGGCAATGACGAGGGTCCCCACCACGCAGTGACAGGTCTCAAGCCAAGATGGAGACCGTGATGGCCCTGTGATGGGTCCCCAGCCATGACAGTGACCACGATGGCCACATGATGGGTCCCTGGTCATGATGAGTGTCCCCACCACACCATCATGGAGGTCCCCATGGCCCCATGAACTGTCCCAAGCCACAATGAAGGTCCCCAAGGCCCCATGACGGGCCTGTGGTCACAATGGTGACCGTGATGGCCCCGTGACAGGTCCCCAGCTGCAACGTGGGTCCGCATGGCCCCATGATGAGTCCCCAGCCACGATGCTGACCATGATGGCACTGTGACCAGTCCCCAGCTGTGACAAGGGTCCCCACCACCCTATGCTGGGGGTCCCCATGGCCCCATGATGGGTCCTCAGCCACACTGAGGGTCCCCACGGTCCCGTGACAGGTCCCCGGTCACAATGGTGACCACAACGGCCCCGTGACAGGTCCCCAGCTGCCACGAGGGTCCCCACCACCCTGTGATGGATCCCCAGCCATGACATTGACCGTGATGGCCCTGTGGCCAGTCCACAGGTGGGGACAAAGGTCCCCACCACGCCATGACGGGAGTACCCATCGCCCCGGGATGGGTCCCCGGCCAGGCTGAGGGGTCCCCACAGCCCCGTCATGGGTCCCTGGTCACGATGGTGACCGTGATGGCCCCAGAATGGGTCCCCAGCCATGATGAGGGTCCCCACTGCCCCATGGAGGGCCCCCAGCTGCCACCAGGGTCCCCATCGGAGGGTCCCCATCCCTGTTCGTACGTACGGGCCTTGTTGAAGAGGCTCTTGATCTCGGCGATGGTGGCGTGGGGCTCCACCTGCGGACAACCAAGAAGGCGTCGAGGGGCTGCTGGGACACCCCCGCCTCAGTTTCCCCTTCCCCCACCTCCCCACCGAGGGGGACAAGGGACAAGGGGGAGGGGACGTCCCCCTCCCCTCTCCAGGTACCTTATCGAGGAAGCAGAGCTTCTCCCGCGTCCGGGCATCCAGGATCTCCACCTCGAAGAAGAGGACGGCTTTCTTCACCTTCTTGACGGGGGGAGCCTGGCGCCACAGCGCCAGGACAGGGGACGGGGACACCTGGCCCCCCTCGCGGGGCAACCCCGCTCCCTCCATGTCACCAGCCCCCAAGGGACGCCGCGGGGACGCCGGCGCGCCCAGCCGAAACCCGATCGGTCCCCGGGGAACTGCTAAATATAAACCTGGCCCCCCCCACCCTGGGGTGGCTCTTGGCCCTGGTAGCCCTGGAGGTGGCCCTGGAGGTGGCCACAGGAGGGACAGAGTCACCCAGCGCCCGGGAAGGGACAGGTGGGGACGGAGGGGACGTGAGCGTGGCGAGGGCGGAGGTAAGGCTTGACCCCCCCCCGCCAACACCCCCAGGTCTCCAAGGTCCCCAAGGCCCTCGGTGGCACGAGGGTGGGGACAGGCCTGGCCAAAGCGCAGCCACGTGGCTGGATGTCACCCCTGGGTCACCCTGGGGAGGGACGGGCCTATGTCACCGTGCAACACCGTGACGGGGACAGGGGTCTGTCACCCCTGGAGAACACCACGATAGGGACAGAGGTCTGTCACCCCTGGGGACACCACGATGGGGACAGAGGTATGTCACCCTGTGACACCGCGATGGGGACAGGGGTCTGTCACCCCTGGGGACACCACGATGGGGACGGAGGTATGTCACCCTCTGCCACTGTGATGGGGACGGGGGTCTGTCACCCCTGGGGACACCCTGACGGGGACACGGTTACGTCACCTTGTGACGCTCCAACAGGGATATGGGTGTGTCACCTCTGTGACAATGGGGACAGGGGGGGTCTGTCACCCCTGGGGACAGGGGACACCATGACGGAGACAGAGGTATGTTGCCCTGTGACACCCCAGTGAGGACAGAGGTCTGTCACTCCGTGACACCTTGGTAGGGACAGGGGTCTGTCACCCCTGTGACACCCCAACGTGGAAGGGGACGTCACCCTGTGACAGCTCAGTGGGGACACAGGTCTGTCACCCCCATGACACCCCGAGGGGGACGCCAGTATGTCAAACCTGGGGACACCCCAAAAGAGACCGAGGTACGTCACACCCCCCACACCCCCCCCGGACACTCTGACAGGGACAGAGGGTCTGTCACCCCGTGACACCCCGATGTGGCGCCGGGGGTACGGCACCCCTGGGTCACCCCAACGAGGATGGGGCTCTGTCACCTCCGTGACACCATGATGGGGACGGGGGTGTGTGTGTGTGTGTGTGTGTCTGTCACCCTTTGGGACGCCTCGGTGGGGACAAGGTTATGTCACCCTGTGACACTCCAGTGGGGACAGCGCTGCCCTGATGAGGATGGGGTATGTCACCCCAATGGCGGGGGTGGGGGGGTGTCTCCCACCCCCAGGATGTGACACACACACACACACACACACACACACACACACACCCCCTCCCCGCAGGGACATGCCAAATGAGGCATGAGGGTGCCCCGAGCGCAGTGACAGTGACAGCGCCGGGGGGCGGGGAGGGGGGGGGGGGAAGGTTTATTTTGGCTCTTCCCGTTCCCCCCCCCCCGGGGCGGCGACACCGTCACCGCCGAGCTATGACAAACATCCGCCCGCGGCCCTGGCGCCGCCAGCGGGACGGGGCCACCCGGGGGTGTCTCTGTGTGTGCGCCTGTCACACCCCCCCCGCCCCCCGGTTTGTGAGCGTGGGGACCTTGGGGCTGTGACAGTGCCACAGCCACCCCCCCCCCCGGGGGGGGGGGGTGTGACACTGCGGAGTTGGGGGGTGTGTGGAGGGGGGGGGGTTACCATTGAGCTCGCCCCCGCCCGCGGGGCCGGGCAGGCTGGGGCCGGCAGCGCCGCGGGCAGGAACCGCCCTGCCAGCCCCCGCGCTGCCGTTCTCCGTCCCCCCCCCCCCGCAACCCGCGGCGGGCAGGGAGCGGGGGGGGGAGCCCTGCCGGTGCAGGCAGCCGGGCCTGTTATTTCCCCCCCGACCCCCCCCAGCGCCATCACTGAGGGGACCCCCCCACCCCCCCCCGGGGGCAACACCTCACTGTCGTCCGTCCGTGTCCGTCCCCCCCCCCCCCGCCGCGGGAAGGGGTCCGTGGGCGGCCGCCACACCCGTTGCCGTCACCGGCGCCGTCAACCACCCCCCCCCCCCCCCCCCCCCGGCGGCTGTTGCGACAGGGTGTGCTGGGCGAGGCGCGGCCACGGCAGGCCTGGGCAAGGCCCGGCGGGATGGGCCCGGAGGGCGGCGGGGGGGGGGGTTGGGGGTGGCTGGGCCCCGCTGAACAAGCCTGGGCCCCACAGGACCACCTCGGCGCCCCATAGAACCATCCCCGGGCCCCGCGGAACCATCCCGGGCCCGTCGGACCGGGCCAGGCCTCACCGGAGGGACGAACCCGCTCCCAGGCCGCGCCCTGACACCCCCCACTGCGCACGCGCGGCCCCGACGCCTCCTGCTGCGCATGCGCGGACACCCCCCCCGTGACCCCCCCCCTCGTGCGCATGCGCGCACCGGGCCCCCACCTGAGGCGCGCACGCGTGCGCAGTGCCCTCCCCCCCCCCCCCCGGCCGCCGCACGCAGGCGCAGTGTCCCGCCGCCGCCGCACGCAGGCGCGGTGTGCGGCCCAGGGCGCCCCGGCGCATGCGCGGAAGGGCGGCGGCGGCCCGCAGGGAACGGAGCGGGGTCGGCGGGGCCGCGGCCGGAGCCGTGAAGGGACACCGGAGGGACGGGGGAAGCGGGGCCGGGGCCTCACCTCGTAGTGCTTCATGGCCGCCGCCGCCGCTCCGCCGCCGCCTACTCCCGCCGGCCGCCCGCTCCCCCCCCCACGTGACCCGGCCGCTGCACCTGGAGGGCGGGGCCCGCGCCGCCGCCAATCGCCGCCGCGCGGGCTGGTGGCACGCAGCCAATCAGCGCCCGGGGTCCCGGCGGACACGCCCCCTCCGGCGCTCGCCTTCTCCCCGCCCCGCTTGTTTCCACGGTAACGGGAACGCCTGACAGCTCCGCGGCCAATAGGAAGCGGAGGCGGGGCGCGGAGTGACGGCGGAGGCAGCCAATGGGCAGGGGAACACCTGGAGGAGCGAGGCGGGGGGCGGGGCCTCGGGGGTGGGCGGGGCCTGCGGGGTGGGGTGACAGCACCGCTGGGGACGTGGGGACGGGGGGACAGGGGGCATATGGGGACAGGGGGACATGGGGACAAGGGACAGGGGGACGTGGGGACAGGGGGACATGGGGACAAGGGACAGGGGGACGTGGGGACAAGGGACAGGGGGACGTGGGGACAGGGGGACAGGGGGCATATGGGGACAGGGGGACATGGGGACAAGGGACAGGGGGACGTGGGGACAGGGGGACAGGGGGCATATGGGGACAGGGGGACATGGGGACAAGGGACAGGGGGACGTGGGGACAGGAGGACAGGGGGCATATGGGGACAGGGGGACATGGGGACAAGGGACAGGGGGACGTGGGGACAGGGGGACAGGGGGACAAGGGACATGGGGACGGGGGACATGTTGCAGGGGGACATAGGGGCAAGTGGACACGGGGACAAGGGGACATGGGACAGGGGGATATGGGGACATGGGGACAGGGGACATGGAACACATGGGACATGGGGACATGGGGACACCATGGGGACAGGGAACATGGGGTCCTGGGGACATGGGGACGTGGGTATATGGGGGACATGGGCACATGGGGACACCATGGGGACACAGGGACACGGGACATGGGGACACCATGGGGACATAATGGGACACAGGGGACACAGATGGGGGAAGGAGGGGAGGGGGTGGGGCATGACGGGACACATGGGGACACATCGAGGCATGGGGACACTTTGGGGCACAGGCGCTGCGTGTGTCCCCCGCCCCCCCAGGCTCTGCCCCAACGACCCCGCGTCCCCTCAGTGTCCCCGTGTCCCCTCATCCCCCTGTCCCCATGTCCCTGTCCCCACCGTCCCCCCCTGTCCCCGTCCCCGGCGTCCCGTGGTTCCTGCATCTCTGTGTCCACCCGTGTCCCCGTGTCCCCACCCGGCTGTCTTGCGGGTGTCTGCGCCCCGGGTGTCACCCGAACCGGGCACCCCTGTGGGGACATCGTTGGGGGACACAGGAGGGGACACAGGGGACACCCTGCAGTGACAGGGATGGTGGCTGGGGATGGCAGGACGGGGCGGTCACCCTGGTGACAAGACACTATGGGTGACAGGGGCAGGGTGTCACTGTAGGTGACGGTGGCTTGTGGGCAACTGAGCTGTCATGGTGGGTGGCAGGGACAGCCACCCCCCGGTGTGACAGTTGCCATGGTGACAGGGATGGGCTGTCTCTTTGGGTGACAGTGGCCTGCGGGTGAGAGGGTGGTCACGATGGGTGGCAGGACAGGCTGTCCCTCAGGGTGACAGTGGCCCTGGGTGACATGGAAAGGCTGTCCCCGTGGGTGACAGGGACAGAGTGTCACTGAGGGTGGCCTTGTCTGTGGGTGGCAGGGTTGTCACTGTGGGTGACAGGGATGGGCTGTCTCTCAGGGTGGCAGTTGCCACGGGTGACAAGGGCAGGGTGTCACGGAGGGTGGCAGTGGCTGTGGGTGACGAGAACAGGGTGTCACTGTGGGTGACAGTGGGTGACAGGGATGGCCTGGCCCTCTGGGTAGCGGTTGCCATGGTGACAGGACTGCCATCCCGCCAGGTGACGGTTGCCATGGCGATGGGGAAAGACACCCGCAAGTGACAGTTGCTATGGTGATGAGGACAGCCATCTCTCCATGTACTGGCTGCCGTGGTGACGGGGACAGACACCCCCCCCCATCTCTACGTGTAGTGGTTGCCATGGTGATGGGGACATCCATGTCTCTGGGTGTCGGTTGCTATGGCAACAGGAACAGCATCTCTTCGTGTACCGGTTGCCGTGGTGACAGGGACAGCCATGTCTCCAGGTGACGGTTGCCATAGCGATGAGGACAGCCATCTCTCCGTGCACCGGTTGCTATGGTGACGGAATCCCCCCCCCCCCCCCCCCGGTTCCCAGGGCAACGGGCGGCGGGGGCGGGAAAGGGGCGGGGCCTCCCTCCAGCCCCGCCCCCCCGGCAGCGCAACGCCTCCGCTCAGGCGCAAACCCCTCGCCCCCGCCCCCTTCTCCCCGCCCCTCCGTGACGTAGCGCGCCGTGATTGGCCCGGCGGCGGGGGGGGCGGGGCGCGGCGGGCGGCGGGCTCTGGAAGGTTCCGGCGGCCCCTCAGTGAGGCGGCGGCGGGAGGCGGCGGCGGGGCCCGGCGCGATGGGGAAGGACTATTACCGCACGCTGGGGCTGGCCCGCGGCGCCTCGGCCGAGGACATCCGGCGGGCCTACCGCCGGCAGGCCCTGCGCTTCCACCCCGACAAGAACAAGGAGCCCGGGGCCGAGGAGCGCTTCAAGGAGGTGGCCGAGGCCTACGACGTCCTCAGCGACCCCAAGAAGCGGGAGATCTTCGACAAGTACGGGGAGGAGGGTGAGCGGCCGCGCCGGGGGGGGCAGGTGGGGGGGTGTCAGGGAGATGGGGGGGGGGGGGGGCAGGGTGAAGGGAGGGATCAGAGTTGGGGGGGGGGGTGTCAGGATGCACGCAAGGGGGGGGACAGGGTGAAGGGGGGGCGGCAAGCGGGGGGGGTGGGGGGCAGGGTGAAGGGGGGGGGGATCAGAGTTGGGGGGCATGAGGGTGCAGGCAGGCTGGGGGTCAGGGTGGAGGTGGGGGGAGCTGGGTGGAAGGAGGGGGGGATCAGAGGCCGGGGGGTGTCAGGATGAAGGCGGGGGGGACGACAGGCAGGTGGGGGGGGCAGGGTGAAGTGGGGGGAGACACAGGCTGGTGGGGGTGTCAGGGTGGGGCTCAGGGTTTGGGGGGGACAGGGTAAAGTGGGGGGATAGGCCGGAGGGGGGCAGGGTGAAGGGAGAGGCAGGTGGGGGGGGGTCAGGGTGCAGGCAGGGTGGGGGTCAGGGTTGGGGGGGGGGACAGGGTGAAGTGGGGGGATAGGCTGGGGGGGGCAGGGTGAAAATAGGGCAAGGGTTTGCGGGGGGTGGGGGTCAGGGTGACAGTAGGGGGGTTGGGGGGGGTGAGGGTCAGGGTGAAGGTAGGGTGGGGGGGGTTGCGGATTTGGGGGGTGTGGGGAGGAGAGGGTGGGTGTGGGGCTGAAGGTGGGCTGGGGGGTGAAGGCGGGGGGGGTCCTGGTGAAGGCGGGGGTCAGTGTGAAGGCGGGGGGGGGCAGGTGGGGGTGTGGGGGGCTCTGGGGGAAAGACGGGGGGGTGTGACAGGCTGGGAGGGATGGGCAGGGGTAGGGGGGGGATGTCAGAGGGTCAGCGTGGTGTGGGTCGGGGGGGTCAGGGTAAAGGCAGGCGGCGGGGTTGGGGGTCTGGGGGGGTGACAGGCGGCGGGGTTGGGGGTCTGGGGGGGTAGCAGACAGCGTGGGTGGCAATCTGGGGGGAAAGGGAGGGGAGACACCTGAGGGAATGGGGGGCGGGCGGTGGGGTGGGGGGTGGGGGAGCTTGAGGCGGGGGGGGTGACGCCTCTGTGGGGCTGGGGCCCGGGGGCTGCCGGGAGCCGTGCCGGGGCGTGCCGGGGGGGGGGTTGGTGGTGATGGATCCGGCTGGGCCTGTTGGGGCCTGGCCGAGGCCGTCAGCGGCGTCTGTCTGCGCCGCGTCCTCCGGCGCCCGAGCAGAACCGGTTCCCGCTCCCGGCGCTGGGGCCGCGCCAGACCGCCGCCACCGCCCGTCCGCCTGCCCCACGCCCGCCCCACACCCTCGCCTGCCCCACGCCCTGCCCGCGTCTCGCCCCACGCCCTGCCCTGGCCGGTAACGCGCCAGGGAGCTTCGGCGACCTACCAGGGCCACCTCCGGTTTCCTGGGGCGGGGGGGCTGATGGGGACATCTGGGACACCTTCGCCCCCTTCTTTCTAGGGCTGAAAGGAGGAGCCCCGACCTCTGGGCCAGGGGGATCCAATGGCCCCACCTTCACCTACACCTTCCGGGGCGACCCCCACGCCATGTTCGCCGAATTCTTCGACGGTCGCAACCCCTTCGACACCTTCTTCGTCCAACGCAACGGGGATGACGACGACGGTGACGACGCTTTCACCGCTTTCCACGTGGGAGGTTTCGGTAGCGTCAGCTTCCCCCGGGGTCGAGGAGGACCAGAAGGTGCCTGCCGTAAGCAAGACCCCCCGGTTCTGTACGACCTGAAGGTCTCCCTGGAGGAGATCTACACCGGTTGCACCAAGAAGATGAAGATCTCCCACAAGCGTCTCAACCCTGACGGGAAGACGGTGCGTAACGAGGACAAGATCCTCACCATCGAGGTGAAGCGAGGTTGGAAGGAGGGCACCAAGATCACCTTCCCCAAGGAGGGCGACCAGACCCCCAACAACATTCCCGCTGACGTCGTCTTTGTCCTCAAAGACAAACCTCACGGCGTTTTCCGCCGGGAGGGCTCGGACATTATCTACCCGGCGAAGATCAGCCTCCGTGAGGTGGGTGGTCGAAATGGGTGGGTTCGTCAGTCAACGTCTTGATGGTGACGTCAGGGGCGGGTTGGTTGTGGTGGTAGTGGTGGGGATGTCAAGGGCGGGTTGGTCAGGGTTTTGAGGGGAAGTCAGGGGCAGGAGGGGTCTTGGTGGTGGCGGGTTGGTCGTGGTCTTGAGGGGGAAGTCAAGGGCAGGTTGGTCTTGGTGGTGGGGATGTCAAGGGCAGGTTGGTCTTGGCGGTGATGGTGGTGGGGATGTCAAGGGCGGGTTGGTTGTGGTGGTGGGGATGTCAAGGGCGGGTTGGTTGTGGTGATGGGGATGTCAAGGGCGGGTTGGTCGTGGTGGAGACATCATGGGTGGGTTTGTCTTGGTGGTGGGGATATGATGGGCGGTTGGTCTGGGTGCTGAGTCTTGGTGGTGGGGACATCTTGTGACGAGTGGAGGACTGGGTGGTGGGGACGCAGGGGCGGTTGGTCTTGGTGAGGGCATGACGCGTGGTGGATCTAAGGGGGGACGTGACGAGTGGTTGTCTAGGCAGTTGGTCTTGGTGGTGGTGGGGTCATTAGAAGTGGGTTGGTCTTGGTGGTGGTGGGGTCATTAGAAGTGGGTTGGTCTTGGTGGAGGTGGCAGGGATGCAGCGGGGTGGGTTGGTCTGGGCGGTGGGGACGTGATGGGTGGTTTTCTGGGTGGTGGGAATGCAGGGGGCGCTTGGTCTTGGTGAGGACATGACGGGTGGTGGATCTTGCTGGTGGGGATGTCACATGGGTGGTTGTTTAGGTGGTTGGCCTTGGTGGCGGAGATGCAGGGCCTGGTAGGGACATAATTAGGTCTTGGTGGGGGTCTAGGTTAGGTCTTGGTGATGGGGACCAAGGTTGGTTGTCTTGGTAGCGTGGACACAATGGGTGGTGGTCTGGGCAGTCGGTCTCGGTGGTGGGGACGTGACAAGTGGTTGTCTAGGGGGTGGGGATGCGGGGGGTGGTGGGTCTGGGTGGTGGGGACCAGGGGTGGTTGTCTGGGCAGTTGGTCTTGGTGGGTGGTAGGAACATGGTGGGGCGGTTGGTCTTGTTAGTAGAGACATGATAGGTTGTTGGCTGGTGGGTGTGGGTGGTGGGGACACGATGGATGGTGGATGTGGGTGGTGGGGACGCGATGGATGATTGGGATGTGGCAGGTGATTGTCTGGGCCTTGGTGGTGAGGATGTGATGGAGAGCGGGTCTTGCTGGTGGGGACGTGATGGGTGGTTAGGCGGTTGGTCTGGGTGGTGGCGGGGACACGATGGATGGTTGGGTGGTGGATCTTGGTCGTGGAGGCACGAGTGAGTGGGCAGTCGGTCTTGGTGGTGGTAGGAACATGATGGGTGGTTGGGTAGATCTTGGTAGTGGGGACGTGATGGGTGGTTGGTCTGGGTGGCAGTGGGGACGTGATGGGTGGTTGGTCTGGGTGGCAGTGGGGACGTGATGGGTGGTTGGTCTGGGTGGCAGTGGGGACGTGATGGGTGGTTGGGTGGTGGATCTTGGTGTGAGTAGGAACGTGATGGGTGGTTGGGTGGGGGGTCTTGGTAGTGGGGCCGTGATGGGTGGTTGGTCTTGGTGGCAGTGGGGCCGTGATGGGTGGTTGGGTGGTGGATCTTGGTGGCAGTGGGGACGTGATGGGTGGTTGGGTGGGGGGTCTTGGTGGCAGTGGGGACGTGATGGGTGGTTGGGTGGGGGGTCTTGGTGGCAGTAGGAACATGATGGGTGGTTGGGTGGTGGGTCTTGGTGTGAGTAGGAACGTGATGGGTGGTTGGTCTGGGTGGCAGTAGGGACGTGATGGGTGGTTGGGTGGTGGATCTTGGTGTGAGTAGGAACGTGATGGGTGGTTGGGTGGGGGGTCTTGGTAGTGGGGCCGTGATGGGTGGTTGGTCTGGGTGGCAGTGGGGACGTGATGGGTGGTGGATCTTGGTGTCAGTGGGAACGTGATGGGTGGTTGGTCTTGGTGGCAGTGGGGACGTGATGGGTGGTTGGGTGGGGGGTCTTGGTGGCAGTGGGGACGTGATGGGTGGTTGGGTGGGGGGTCTTGGTGGCAGTAGGAACGTGATGGGTGGTTGGGTGGTGGGTCTTGGTGGCAGTAGGAACGTGATGGGTGGTTGGTCTTGGTGGCAGTGGGGACGTGATGGGTGGTTGGGTGGTGGGTCTTGGTGGCAGTGGGGACGTGATGGGTGGTTGGGTGGTGGGTCTTGGTGGCAGTGGGGACGTGATGGGTGGTTGGGTGGTGGGTCTTGGTGGCAGTGGGGACGTGATGGGTGGTTGGGTGGTGGGTCTTGGTGGCAGTGGGGACGTGATGGGTGGTTGGGTGGTGGGTCTTGGTGGCAGTGGGGACGTGATGGGTGGTTGGGTGGTGGATCTTGGTGGCAGTGGGGACGTGATGGGTGGTTGGGTGGTGGGTCTTGGTGGCAGTGGGGACGTGATGGGTGGTTGGGTGGTGGGTCTTGGTGGCAGTAGGAACATGATGGGTGGTTGGGTGGTGGGTCTTGGTGTGAGTAGGAACGTGATGGGTGGTTGGTCTGGGTGGCAGTGGGGACGTGATGGGTGGTTGGGTGGTGGATCTTGGTGTGAGTAGGAACGTGATGGGTGGTTGGGTGGGGGGTCTTGGTAGTGGGGCCGTGATGGGTGGTTGGTCTGGGTGGCAGTGGGGCCGTGATGGGTGGTGGATCTTGGTGTCAGTGGGAACGTGATGGGTGGTTGGTCTTGGTGGCAGTGGGAACGTGATGGGTGGTTGGTCTTGGTGGCAGTGGGGACGTGATGGGTGGTTGGGTGGTGGGTCTTGGTGGCAGTGGGGACGTGATGGGTGGTTGGTCTTGGTGGCAGTGGGGACGTGATGGGTGGTTGGGTGGTGGATCTTGGTGGCAGTGGGGACGTGATGGGTGGTTGGGTGGTGGGTCTTGGTGGCATGGTCGTGATGGGTGGTGGATCTTGGTAGCAGGGACGTGATGGGTGGTTGTTGTGTGGGTGGTGGAGCTTGGTGGCGTGGTCGTGACGAGCGGCGCCCCGCACTCTCCTCCCCCAGGCCCTCTGCGGCTGCACGGTCAACACCCCCACCCTGGACGGCCGCACCATCCCCATGGTCTTCAAGGACGTGCTGAAGCCGGGGGTGAAGCGCCGCATCCCGGGGGAGGGGCTGCCCTACCCCCGCTCCCCTGACCAGCGCGGGGACCTCATCATCGAGTTCGAGGTCAAGTTCCCCGACAGGATCCCCCCGTCTTCCAAGACCCTCCTGGAGCAGATCCTGCCCGTCTAGCACCCCCCCCCCCCCCCTCCTCAACCCCCCGCCACCCCCCCCCCCCAAAACCCGGTCTGGGGGGGGGGCTTGGGGTGGGGTTTGGACCTTTTTGGGACCATGCTGGGGGTGGGGGGGTGGTGGCTCCTGCTGCCCACTCCAGGTTCTGGGCTGAGAATGGCTCCTCAAACATCTCCAGTCTTGGGCGGGGGGGGGGCTTGGTGTCCTCAGCGCCCCCCGCCCCCCTCCCCCCCCAACGTTGGGGGTCTGGCTGTGGTGGGGTGTCCTCATCCCCCCTGTCTTAGAGCTTCGGGGCGGGGGGGGAGCTTGGGGTGTCCTTGGTGTCCCCCTGCACCCCATCTTCTGGGTCTGGGGTGGGGGGGGGGGTTTAGGTGTCCTCATCCCCCCCCCCCCAGTCTTAGAGCCTGAGGTGGGAGGGGGGCCTTGGGGTGCCCCCCTTCCACCCCCCCCCACCCCATCGTGGGGGTCTGGGGGGGGTGGGGCAGGGTGACGGTGACTGATCTCAAGGTCTTGAGGTGGCCTCGTCCCCCACCGTCTTGGAACTCTTGAGGGTCCCAGGGTGTCCTCATTCCCCCCCGCCCCCCCCCCCATCATCTTGGGGGGGGTCTGAGGTTGGTGGGGTGTCCTCGGCCCCCCTGTCTCAGAGTTTGGGGGTGTCCTTGGTCTTCCCCCCCCCCCCCCATCTTGGGGGTCTGGGGCGGGGGAGGTGACCTCGACCTCGTGTCTTAAGGCTTTGGGAGTCCTGAGGTGTCCTTGTCCCTGTGTCCCCCCCCCATCTTGGGGCTCCTGGTGTCCTTGCCCCCCCCCCCGCTTATCTGGGGTTCTTGGGGTGTCCTTGTCCCGTCCCCCCCCCCTCATCTCCATGTTCTGGGGGTCCTGAGGTGTCCTCACCCCCCCCCCCCAACTCCGCTCTGGGGGTCCCCAGGTATTTTTGTCCCTTCCCATCTTGGGGCTCCTGCTGTCCTTGTCCCCGTGCTCTGGTGGCCCTGGGGTGTCCTTGTGTCGTCCCCCCCCCCCCCCCCCCCCGCAATTTGGGGGTCTTGGGGTGTCCTTGTCCCCATCTCCATGCTCTGGTGGCCCTGGAGTGTCCTTGTCCCGGACCTGCCCTCCCCTCCCCCCCCGTTTGGGGGTCTTGGGGTGTCCTTGTCCCCCATCTCTGTACCTTGGTGGCCCTGGGGTGTCCTTGTCCATGTGTCGTCCCCCCCCCGTTTGGGGGTCTTGAGGTGTCCTTGTCCATGTCCCCCCCCCCAATTTGGGGGGTCTTGGGGTGTCCTTGTCCCCATCTCCATGCACTGGTGGCCCTGGGGTGTCCTTGTCCATGTCCCCCCCCAATTTGGGGGTCTTGGCGTGTCCTTGTCCCCATCTCCATGCTCTGGTGGCCCTGGGATGTCCTTGTCCCCCCCCCAATTTAGGGGGGGTCTTGGGGTGTCCTTGTCCCTCATCTGTGCTCTGGTGGCCCTGGGGTGTCCTTGTCCACGTCCCCCCCCCCCCGAGTTTGGGGGTCTTGGGATGTCCTTGTCTGTGTCCTCCCCCAATTTGGGGGGGTCTTGGGGTGTCCTTGTCCCTCATCTGTGCTCTGGTGGCCCTGGGGTGTCTTTGTCCCCCCCCCAATTTGGGGGGTCTTGGGGTTTCCTTGTCCATGTGTCCCGTCCCCCCCCCCCCAATACGGGGGTCTTGGGGTGTCCTGGTTCCCATCACTGTGCTCTGATGGCCCTGGGGGGGTGTCCTTGACCGTGTCCCCCCCCCCCCCAGTTCGGGGGGTCTTGGGGTGTCCTTGTCCCTCATCTGTGCTCTGGTGGCCCTGGGGTGTCCTTGTCCCCCCCCCCCAGTTTGGGGGGTCTTGGGGTGTCCTTGTCCATGTCCCCCCCCCAGTTTGGGGGTCTTGGCATGTCCTTGTCCCCATCTCCATGCTCTGGTGGCCCTGGGGTGTCCTTGTCCCCCCCCCAATTTGGGGGGTCTTGGGGTGTCCTTGTCCCCCCTCTGTGCTCTGGTAGCCCTGGGGTGTCCTTGTCCATGTCCCCCCCAATTTTGGGGGGTCTTGGGTTGTCCTTGTCCCCCATCTCCATGCTCTGGTGGCCCTGGGGTGTCCTTGTCCCCCCCCCAATTTGGGGGGTCTTGGGGTGTCCTTGTCCCCCATCTCCATGCTCTGGTGGCCCTGGGGTGTCCTTGTCCCCCCCCCAATTTGGGGGGTCTTGGGGTTTCCTTGTCCATGTGTGTGTCCCCCCCCCCCCAGTACGGGGGTCTTGGGGTGTCCTTGTTCCCATCACTGTGCTCTGATGGCCCTGGGGGGGTGTCCTTGTCCGTGTGTGTCCCCCCCCCGAGTTCGGGGGGTCATGGGGTGTCCTTGTCCCCATCTCCATGCTCTGGTGGCCCTGCGTGTCCTCGTGTCCCCCCTCCTCCCCCCCGTTTTTCTCGTGTGGCCCCACCCCCACCCCCATGCTCTGGGGTCCCTGTGTGTCCCCCCCCACCCCGCCATCTCGGGGATCCCCATCTCACCACCCCCCATCTTCTCGGGGGGGGGGGGGGGGTCCCCAGATGTCCCTGCGCCCCCCCCCCCCCCCTCCACCCCCCCATCTTGGGAGTCCCCCTCTCAGGGCTTGGGGGGGGGGGGGGTGTCATGGGGTGTCCCCATCCCCCTTCCAGGACA
>NW_026961591.1:0-46886 GCF_963924245.1 Chroicocephalus ridibundus
TACTCTTCCCCCTGACAGCCACAGCCCTCGCGTCCGTGAACTCCACCAGTGCCTGAGCACCTCACCCCATGCCTCTGCCTTGGGCTGTTGTCCCACCGCTTGTCACAGGCAGCCTGATATTGTCCCCCTCCCCCTTCCAGCCTACTTTAAGGCTCTGGCAATGAGCTCTGCTCACTCGGGAGCAAAAACTCTCTTCCCGCTTTCGCAGAGGTGAATCCGATCTGACGCCAGCAAGCCTCGTGCTGTGCATGCCGCCCCCTTCTCCAAGACGCCCAAATGACGCTGGTGACGCCAGCCACGCAGCCACGTCTTAGGAGACTGTGTCCCTCTCTTTCTTCCCGTGCTGCTGCCCACAGCTGGAAGGAGAGAGGAGAAAATACCCTGTGCTCCAGGTTCCCCTCCCAACCGTCCGGAGGCCCTGCAGTCTCTTTGCACGGCCCTTGGGCTCTGCGTTGCGGTTTCATTGCCACCCACATGGAAGAGCAGGAACGGGTAATGGTCCGCGGGCCGCAGCAGGCTGGGACATTTCCTAGCGATGGCCTTAACCCAGGCCCAAGGAGGCAGCAGACTTCCCGAAGGGAAGGGTCTGTGCGGCAGAGTGGACCCGCTGTTGCCCTCAGCAGGGAGTCGCCCCCAGCTCTAACCCATTTTTCCTTCCTTGTCAAGGTGGTTGTGATATGGGGGGTAGGCCTTTCTGACCTGGGGGACACCTCTGCTGAAGATGGACCCTCATCCCCACCTTCGTCCATTGCCTGGCCTTCCCCATCCAGAGCCTCCTGCCTGCGATACAGAGGCAGCTGGGAAGGTAGGCTGGGCAAGGAGGGGGTACTCCTGCCACCCTGGCCATGGACTTGCCTCCATTGACCCCTTTCCTTGAAGCTGGTGTCCTCAGCGCAGCAGGGGGATGTTGCAAGGTCCCCTTGATCTTCTTGCAGTTCTTTTTCTGCTGGCTGGTCCTCTTTCTGTCTCAAGGAGGGCAGAGCATGATTCCAGCAGTCTATCACTTTCTTCGACTCCCTGATGACCCCAAAACCATAGATGACCCCAATATCCCTCTGGAGATACCCCAAAACCAACATGGGACTCCCACAGCCCCTCTGAAATCCCCTCAGGAGCACACAAAGCCTCAGAAACACCCTCTTAGGCCCCTAATCCCCCCAGGACCCTCCAAAAGGAGGGGCTGGAGCCCCTCTGCTGGGAGGACAGGCCGAGAGAGTTGGCGTTGTTCAGCCTGCAGAAGAGAAGGCTCCGGGGAGACCTTAGAGCGGCCTTCCAGTCCCTAAAGGGGGCCTACAAGGAAGGATGGGGAGGCACTCTTCATCAGGGAGGGTAATGAGAAGACAAGGGGTAACGGTTTCAAACTGAAGGAGGGGAGATTTGGATTGGCTATCAGGAAGAAATTCTTTACTGAGAGGTTGGTGAGGCACTGGAACAGGTTGCCCGAGGGAAGCTGTGGCTGCCCCATCCCTGGAGGGGTTCAAGGCCAGGCTGGAGGAAGCTTTGAGCAGCCTGGTCTGGTGGGAGGTGTCCCTGCCCAGGGCAGGGGGCTTGGAACTCCATCATCTTTAAGGTCCCTTCCAACCGCAACCATTCCATGCGTCTATACATCCCACCCAGGGGACACAAAAAACCCTCAATATCCCCCACGGGGAACCCTAAAACACCCATGGGAACACCCCCCCAGCTTCCATTGACCTCGACATGGCTTCATATGTGGTCCTATCTGCTAGAATGGGGTCTTTTCCAGAGACTGCCAGTGGCGTTGCCGGTTTCCTTCTTGTATGGGATTGAAAATGCAAACGCTAAATGGAAAGAAGCGGAAGAGGACCTGGCCAAAGCCACCCAGCAAGCGCAGGGCTCGCTCATCCAGCACCAGGGTGGGAGGGTGAGATTAGACCCACGGCGAGGGTGAGATGGAGACTGGGGGGGGAAATGGTGCAGCTGCTGGGGGGTGGTGGGGTATTACATTAGAAGAGGTTTCATGACACTTTTTTTTTTCCATTAAAAGCCATTCCTGCAGAACCGCTCTGTGCCTGTGTGGGAGGAGGAGGGAGCCAGGGGGCACCGGGAAACAGCACCCAAGAGGTACAAAAGGCCCCCTGAACCCCATGTCAGAGCCCCTGAGCCCTGCAGGGCCCCGAGCCACCCCCGAGGCTAACCCACTTCCAGCAGGGAAGGCAATGGCAGGGGGTGACTCCCCTGTCCCCTTCCCCAGTGGAAGCAGCCCTTTGTCAGGGAAGCCAGGACAGACAGGTCTCTGTAGGACTCGGGCATGGCCCCATCAGAAAGCAGCGCTGAGGCCCTGGGAGAAGGAACGGCCCTGGGAGACGGAACGACCCTGGGGGCTGGGGGCGGGACACACACACGCAACAGCAAAGGATGCAGCACCGTTGTCTTCAACACGACCAGCGTCCCCTCCAGCGGGGACAGGGCTCCATGCAAAGCCTCAAGACAATCCCACCCATTGTCAGGTCTCGCCGTGCTCAGCTCCGGAGCCCAGCTTTGCCTCGCTGCCACAGCAAAATAACTCCAAATCACCCAAATAATGCCAAGGGAGGGAGCTGTAGGGCAGGCAGGGACCCTCCTCCCCTTGTCTGGCTGCACCTGTCAAAAATTATCCCCAAATCCCCATAATTCACCCCAAAAAACTCCCCCTGACACTACCTGCGATGTCCCGCAGAGATGGGAGAGGTGAGAACATCGGGATGCCCTGCCCGTCCCACGCTCATCCCCCTGCCACTGCCCACTGAGATCAGGGGGGTTCCTGTGGGTGTCCCTGACACCCTGGGTGGTGTCCCGAGAGATGTCACCTCGCTGTCACCCTGTGCCCAAAGCGGTGGCCTGCTCTGTGGTGTACAACCACCTGGGGCTGGTGGATGTCCAGAGGAGAGTCTACATGCAAGGGAGGAACTGCTACAGGCAGCTGGGGACTGGGGACAGGCTGGGCTGCATGGAGGTCACACAGGTGATGGGCCATCCTCTGCTTTCCCTCTCCCCTTCACTGTCCCCACAAGTGTTCTGTCCCCATCCCTGACCCAATCCCTCACCCCAGCGTCATCCCTGTAGGTGTCATGTCTTGATCAGGGTGCCCACAGGAGTTCTGACCCCGCCACTGTCCCCATCCTTCTCTCTGTCCCGGCAGGCGCCATGTCCCCATCCCTGTTCTTGTCACTGTCCCCACAGATGCCCCGTCCCTGTCCCCACAGTGGTCTGGTCGCCCTCTCTTGCCCAAGAAAGCAGGTTCCTTTCCATAGCACCATGCAAAAGGTCCCTGGGAGGGTCAAGGTCCTGAAGGAAGGTCCCACAGATGGCCCTGCTTCCAGCACCACGTTGGGCTGATCTCAGAGCCATGGCGAACTGTAAAACCCTTCTGCCCTGTTCGGGCGAAGGACCGTTGTGAACAACCGATAAAGTCCACACTCTTCTGCAACATCTCTCTTGTGTTTCTCTTTGTCTCTTTCCTGAGCTCCTTGTGTCCCGAAGACAGAGGGATTCCTCTGCCTGGGCTGGGTCACAAACCTCCTGCCCCAGGGCACGAGCACCCCAGCACAGCCAAGGGGCCGCTCTCCCGCAGGGGAGGTGGAAAGGGTCCCTGGCACTTTGTGTCACGGGGAGCTGTCACGAGTGTTTCTCCAGGGTGACCCAGCTGCAGGTCGCTGGGGGGTTTGGGCCATTCCGGCTGGTGGCTGCACCTCCGTGGATACCTGGATCGCGGGATCCCCCACCTGCCCTTGCTGCAGCAATGACAGGAACGGCGGGCAGAGCCCGCAGCCGTGCGTCACAGCCCTGCTTCCAGCAGCCCCTGGGCAGGGGAGGAAGATGAACGAAGCGATGCAGGGGAGGAGTCCCGCGGAGCTAGCGGCCATGGACCTGCCTCCGACATCGACAGCATTCCTCAAGGAGCTGCTTTGGAGGAGTCTGGGGGTGACACCCAGGACCTCAGTTGTCTCCAGAGGAGGCCAAAAGTCTTTGGGAGCTGCCTGGGAGTAGTCATGGGGTGCTAGAATACGTGGGCCTGCCTTGACCATGGACACGATTCCTCGGATCGCTGCCTCGGAAGAGCCTGGGGCTGCTCCTGGGCCTTCAGGTTGCTGCAGAGGAGGCCAACAGAGTGTGGTAGCTGCCTGGCAGGAGTCCTGGCAGCTGCTGGGCACGGACGTGCCTCCTAGAGCAACAGACCATTCTGGGTAGGTGCCTTAGAGGAGGCCGGGCCTGGGGTGTGACATTGTGCCCTGGGACAGGAGGTTGGGGACCCAGGCCAAGCAGAGAAATGGACGGTGGCACCGGAGGCGCTGGGGCCTGGGGGAGTCCCACAGGTTTGGTGGGACCGTCTGGGTGACACTGGTGGGCGACACTGGTGGGCTTGCCTGCGGCCTCGGCTCACCGACGTTGTGTCTTCCTTCAGCACGGCTGTCAGCACCGTGCTGCTGAGGGTTGCCTGCCCACAGCCTGTCGGGAGCAGGAAATCCAGGCTGTTACCCACTTGTCCTCATCCCGGAGAGTCTCGCCAAGTCTGGCCTGAGCCCCGGAGCCAGTACGCAGGACCAGACGGAAGGACTGAACATCATCCCGTGCCGAGGGGTGGTGGCAGCAGAGCCGAGGAGCCGAAGGGCTGCCTTTCGGAAGGCCTTTGCTCAGCTGGCAGGGTCGGGCACCGAGTGTCTCTCTTGGCTCCCGCCAGCAGCTCTCTGCCTTGTCCAGGAGCCTTAGCTTGGACGGAGTTCCCTTTGTTTGCCAGCAGTGTGGGAAAGCCCTTAGAGTGGGAGCGACTCCTTGTGCCCGCTGTGGCCCCCGCCCTGGGTGTGCCCCTGCTCCTCACAAGGGGCCATTGTGGCTCCCACAGCCACCCTGGCCACGGCCACCAGTGTCTGGCTGTGCTGGCCCGGGCAGCGCCGGGGAGAGATGGGCTCTGAGCGGAGCAGCGCTGCCCTGCTCAGGGACATCGCTCCCCACCCTCGGAAGGCCTTGCTCTTCCCCTTGCTGAGCGCTTCCATGGCACAGCCATCTCCTTGGCCGCGGCACGATGGGCCAGCTGAACTGCTGCTGGAGAACTGGGCGGGGGACTAAAGGCAAGTGTCTTCATGTACCTTTGGGGAGAAAGAGTACCACTGACCTATGGAAAGCCATCTGGGAGGGACTTGTTTTCCTCCCGCCTGCCCAGAGGATACCACATCAGTGTCCTCAGACTCCAAGGCACAGAGAAGTCCACAGAAGAGCACGTGCTTCTGCAGCAAGCGCAGAAGCAGCTGGAGCCAAGAGCACCAGAGCCTGAGGAGGGCAGAGAGCGCGCTGACGTGCGGGCAGGTAGAATGCAGAAAAGGTTTTAATTTCTTGTCCAACTCCAAGCCCATAGATCCAGATGCACCTTGAGCAGACAATTCATGGTGCAGTTGGGAGCACCACCTCGGGTTGCGGTTCTCTAACCGTTGGCCTTAGAACACCCTGCAACTCGTGGCTTTGAACATTAATAAGCAGGGCGAATTAGGGTGAGCTTTTCCAGCGGTTAACTGATCTTTATTTGGGTTTCGGTGCACGTCTTGGCACACAAGCCAGCGCCTCTTTCTTTGGTATCTCCAGACGCTCATCAGACATGGCCTGAGGTTTGGGAACCGTGCCACTGCTGGGGCCCCGCCGAGCCTGCCGCACTGCTGCCCAGCTGCACAGGGCTTTTCCCCATTGCCACAGCGTTTGACCCAGAAGGAGGGGGTCTGCTGGGCAAGTTTTTGTCTCTTAGTGCCTGACTAACGCAGCTGGTCTTGTGTTCTCTCTAGCCCTTTTCTGAGGAAGGCCCCTCAGCTCTCCCGTGGGAGACAGGTACAATTCAGACCAAGTGCCCGCATTTCAGATGGGCTCTTACCTCCAGGGCTCTCCTGGCAGGGATAGAGAGACAACGTGCATGTTCTTCACGGTGAGACCCGGTGGTCTGACACCTGCTGAGGGACACCTTCTGCCAGGCGTCCTTCCAAGGAGGGCAGCAGGGGATGCAGAGCAGGTGGCACCAGTGAAATTGGTGGTGATTTGGGACACTTGACCTATAGCCTAGAGCCCTTCTCTGCCCTCTGCAGTGTCCCTGGGAATGCTTCCTTCCCCCTGCCCACAGGCATTTCATGACACTAAAGAGCTGCTCCAGTACCTTGATGCTGACAGCGGTTGTTTGGTTGTCACGTCCCACTCGGAAGAGAGAGGTGTGTGTGAGGGACTCGGATTCACAAATCCTCAGCAGCGCGGACTGAGGTGAGACAAATCTCAAGGTCCCTATACAAACATTTATTAGGTCAGTAACCAGGTCTCAACTAGGTCCACAACAGTTGCTTAGGTATGTAACAACTTATGGCAAGCAGTACGGTACGCCTTGTGTTACTTCTCTGAAAGGAATAAGAACCTAAAAAGAAAGATAAAGAAAGAAGCACCGGAGTAGAGAAGGAGAGATCGAGAGAGAGAGAGAAAGAGATCACCGGTCCTGGCTCCAGCGTTACTCCAGTCAGCGCGGGTCGCAGAAGTGTCTTCAGGGTCTCTTCAGGGAAAAGTCTGACCAGCCAAAACTCTTCTTTTCTCCAGGGAAAGTCTTCCCCTTTTTATGTTTGCCCACTCCTAGGGGCAGTTTTGTCTCGGGTTCCCTGCCCCCCCCGCCAGGTGACACGCAGCATGATTTGTGTGGGAGATGAGAGCTACAGTCATATATGTTTAGCATGATCTCGATAATCTTCATTAGCATATGGAGGGGCGTGAACTTTAATATGCATGTCACGCATAATGAGGCAAAGGTCAACACCGGGCATAGTGTCTTTTCTGGAGAAACAGCTCGTCGCTCACGAGAGAGAAAACAGGGCTGTTGTGTTTCTTTAAAACTGGTCGTCCAGGCACCAGTTTTCTTTCTTGAGTCACACAAGAGATAAGCAGGTGTTGGCCTTATCAGTTCCATGACAGAAGGCCTGGTACTGCGAGTGTTTGAGACATTAGAAGTCTCTTCAGGCTGCTTTGTTTAGGAGAAATGAGTAGTCGTCCCTTATATGAATCCATGCTCACCACTCCCCACAACCTTCTGTTTCTCTGCTGCTAAGAGGTGACATCCAGCATGAGGTGTTCCCTCACATCCCTAGGCATGGAGGGGGGGCTGACTGGCCTGTACTCTCCCGGGCCTTGCTTCTGACCCTTTTGGAAGACTGGCATGACATTGGCTTTCCTCCAGTCCTCAGGCGCCTCTCCTGTTCTCCAGGACCAGGCTCAACGTGGTTTCGGTGAGACAGATGGCAACACAATAGCCAAGGGCTAACTTGAGCAATACTGGCACGGTGGTCAATATGCAAATACGACTATAGGTCAATCATCTTACCCCCATAAGTAGGGAACAGCCCAAGAGCCCTTTGAGCGGGCTGCACACCAGGATCTCCCCTTGAGCAGAGACGCCCGCTCAAAGCTACGTTTACTTCTCAAGATTGAGAGATTCCGTGCTACAACAGATCCTCGGTAAGAGACTAATAGCATATAATCTTTGAAATCTTAGCTAAGTGATGTAAAGGATTGATTGCGCATATATAAACCTTTAGGCATAAACCGTTGACCAAGTCTGGGACTGGGTGCCCAAAGACTCCTCTCTGAGAAGGAGTTTAGAAAGCCAGGGGGTCCTCTCTGAACCTCGTGACTCAATGGGAGGGTCTCCCCGAGAGCTTGTCTGACCACGGCCTCTGTGCAGTAGATAACCATGCGTGCCTTGCCATCTGGAATCTTGTTAAAACACTGTCGCATTTATCGTCAAACTTTGTTAAATCCCTGGTTTATGTCAATAAATGTATTGCTGCCTCTCTCTACAGGTGAAGTGTATCGCTCCATCCCTAACAAATATTAATAAGAAAATAATGAAATATATACGATATGTACAAAACCGTATCAAGCTCCCAGGATGATGATCATGTCACCGTCAGGCACTGGGAAAGTCCCAGACTGGAGTCAGTGACTCGGGTTCATCCCCCCACCCCCACACGATGGGCATGCTTACGCCTCGTCTGTACGATGCAAACACGGAGTTCTGAGCCAGTCACTCCGCGTCCCTACGTGGAAGGAGAAGCAACGTCTCCGAGCAAGGGTGAGCGGCCAGTGCTGGAAATGGTGGCGGTTCTTGGCTGGTCTGTGACGATTGCCCTGGGGAAGCATCCCCAGGGTGTCCAGTGAACAAAGGCACAGACCAGACCCTGCTCTGCTGGACCTTCCTGTCCCTCCCAGGAGCCTGGCTGTGCAGGGACACTGCTGTGTGCTCCCGCCCTGCACACTCGCTCGCTTTCACTCTTCACTGATGTTGTTTCTCCCGGGCACGTTACTGTCCACATGCTTGAGAGCCATTTTGGAAAGAGACCTGAGCCTTCAGGCACTGCCCTGAGGAGATGCCCTGGTATGATGGAAATGCTCTTTTGGAGGCCAGCTCTGTCACGGAAGTGCTCATTCCCTGTCCCTGCCTGCAGCTACAGGACCACCACACCGCAGAACTGCCGCCAAGCTTCAAGAGCACTCAGGCCTTACACCAAGAGAGGAGCTAAGAAGGGGAGCGCTGAAGTGGAAAGGGAGCAGCTCTGGGAAGACCAAGCGCTGGTGCTCCTTGTCAGTGCTCCGGTGCCGGGACTCTTTTCCCCTCCACCTCTGCACACAGGATCTGCCCCTGCAGCTCAAGAGAAGGTCTCAAAGGAAGGATCTCAGACAAACAATTCATTGAAGGTCCTTTATTTTGTTAAAACACAGAGAAAGCATGTCTCCTCCTTCACACAGCCTGTAGGTCACACCACACAGAAGGTGAATAGATACATAATTAGAAATGGCATAAAATAATGACTTTTTTTTGTGGACAATATTATAATAAATAAAAAACCCAAAAAAAAAAACCAAAAAAAAAACAAACAAAAAAAGCTCCAGAAACTCACAACCAAAACCAACCTGCAATGAGTTCCATTCGGAGTGATTTGCAGAAGAAAACAAGCAGCTCAATGCTTCTGAAAGCATCCAGATATCAGTTTCCACACTGCATCCTTGAGCTCCTGATTCCTCATGCTGTAGATGAGGGGGTTCACTACTGGAGGCACCACTGAGTACAGAACTGCCATCACCAGATCCAGGGATGGTGAGGAGATGGAGGGGGGCTTCAGGTAGGCAAACACTGCGGTGCTGACAAACAGGGAGACCACGGCCAGGTGAGGGAGGCACGTGGAAAAGGCTTTGTGCCGTCCCTGCTCAGAGGGGATCCTCAGCACGGTCCTGAAGATCTGCACATAGGACAGCACGATGAACACAAAACAACCAAAGCCTAAACAGGCACTGACCACAAGAAGCCCAGCTTCCCTGAGGTAGGAGTCTGAGCAGGAGAGCTTGAGGATCTGGGGGATTTCACAGAAGAACTGGCCCAGGGCATTGCCCTGGCAGAGGGGCAGGGAAAATGTACTGGCCGTGTGCAGGAGAGCATTGAGAAACCCACTGCCCCAGGCAGCTGCTGCCATGTGGACACAAGCTCTGCTGCCCAGGAGGGTCCTGTAGTGCAGGGGTTTGCAGATGGCAACGTAGCGGTCGTAGGCCATAATGGTGAGAAGACAATACTCTGCTACCATCATAAAAGGCAAGAGAAAAACCTGTGCAGCACATCCAGCATAGGAGATGCCCCTGGTGTCCGAGAGAGAATTGGCCATGGATCTGGGGACAGTGGTGGAGATGGATCCCAGGTCGAGGAGGGAGAGGTTGAAGAGGAAGAAGTACATGGGGGTGTGGAGGCGGTGGTCACAGGTGATGGTGGTGATGATGAGGCCGTTGGCCAGGAGGGCAGCCAGGTAGATGCCCAGGAAGGTCCAGAAGTGCAAGAGCTGCAGCTCCCGCGTGTCTGTGAATGCCAGGAGGAGGAACTGGGTGATGGAGCTGCTGTTGGACATTTGGTGCCTCTGGGTATGGCTGACCATTGAAAGAGGAGAAGACATTGACAAGTTACGGCAGACTTCTTGAGCCAAGGCAAAGTGATTTCCCCCAACATCCCCTCAGAATCACTTCTCTTTCTCAGAGGGAGCTCCATTCGCCGTTTTTGTGAGCTCAGGTGTTTGCTGCTGAGTGAGGGCACTTGCTCTGAAGGGGCAGAAATCCTCACCTTTCCCATTGCTCTCAGCCTGACCACTGGTGAGCCCTGAGCGACAAATGCAGAGTCAGGAGAGCTGGTCTGCCCATGAGTGACCTGCTGGTCACCACACAGGTGCCCTCTGCATACACGTCTCTCTGTTAGAGGACGTTCTCACTAGAAACCTTCTTGAAGAAGAAACGGGAGTTTTCTGAGCTCAGAAGAGTCCGGTTTCAAAGTCCATTTCTCCAAACTCTTCCCTCTCTCCCTGTGCAGCTGAGCAGAGAGTGATGCAGAGGGGTGGCCTGGCTCTCTGCTGCCTGGAGTTGTCCCTGCTGGGAGCTGTTTCTCTGTCTCCAAGTCTCCTCCCTGCCAGTGCTCGCAGACCCCATCCCACCCGCTCTGTGCTCAGCTCTGCCCTGCAGGCACCTCCTGGCAGAAGGGCACTGCTCAGAGGCATCTCCCTGGCAGCAGGTCCTAAGGAGTAGTTCAGATAAGCACGGATGCCGCAAGCAAAGGTGATGCCGGTGCTGTCTGTAGGTAGAGGAGTGGGGGAAGGCACTTACGAGGCTTTTGGCAGATCTGCTGATCCCTCGGTGTAACAGGTCAGGAGGCTCAGTCGTAACCTTTAGAGCCCCTTTCTCCTTTCCCTTAGGAGCCAGCTGAGATCACAAATCCTGGAAAGATCTTCAGCTCTAGGATAGGCACTGCCTTGACCATTGCTCTTGAAATGCTGCCTCTGCCAATGTCCTGGTGTGATGTGGAGCTGTGAGCTGCCCTGGCCCATGCAGCACCTTCTCACAAAAGGAGGACCCTGCCCTGGCAGAGGTCACTCCTTTTACCCACAGCTTCTCCCCGCAGTGCCATGAGGAGCTCCCCGGGCAGGCTGAGAGCTGCCCCTGGCAGGCGGCAGAGTCCCTGCCCCGGCAAACAGATCCCTGCAGTGCAGGGACCCTGCTCTGAGGGACAGCCCTGGGCACCCCTGGCTGCACACCCACCTCCACACCCCTGCAGCCGCCCCTGTCCCTGTCATGCCCTGTCCCTCTGATGGTGCAGCAGGGAAGCCCTGCTCTGAGCACGTCCTCCTCCCCTGTAGAAGAGAGCGAGCCCACAGGCTGTGGGTTATGCCAGCTTTAGGAGATCCCTTCACAAACTGCAGCTGCATTGCCCTGCACCCAGAGACTTACTGTGTCAAGGACTGCAAAGATTTCTCCTCTCTCGAGCACTCAGCATCCTCCCACCCCAGACTGCCTTTAAACCTTTTTCTGCCTCCCTCCTCTGCCCTCGCTGCCTGCAGGCAGTGCCCTCAGCCCTGCTGCGCTTGGCAGAGGAGCTGCTCCTGGGCAGAGCCGTCTCTCTGCAGCGCTGCCCGCTTGCCATCAGCTCCCTCCGTCCCAGGAGCCCAGCCCAGCTCAGACGCAGAGCACCAGCCCGAGGCCTTTTAATGACCCCTCGGGTGGGTTTGGTACCGAGTCCATGAAACTCAGACCCTGAGAAGAAGATGAAGTACAAGTCAGATTCAAAACCCAAAGTTTTCTGGAGCATTAATGGGTCCCACTGAGGACCATGACTGACAAAGCCTCCCCAGTGGCTGGTTAGAGCAGTCAACTGGAGGCGGAGATGACAGATAGGCAAAGGGAATGTCCAGGTGGAGCACATTCGGAGTAAACCTGGATGGGTTCCATTCAGCCAAAGGGCCAAGCCGTGACCCCCAGCCCTTGGAAAAGGAGATCCTGTCCCTCAAAAGTAACTCAGGGCTCTTCCTGGGGCAGTGAGATGTGGGGATGCTCAACGGTAGGACTATGGAACAACAGCTCCCAGGCTCTTGGGTGGGGAAGGGGAGGCAATGAGACACTAATGCTGTCTGGATAAAGTGCTTCCTCGCAGGCATCGGTGGCAGAGACAACAGCCACAGCCGAGGGCAGAAAGAGCTCATCTCTGTTGGTGCATTTCAGACTTTCTTCATCCCTCTGTCAGCTCCACCACAGGCTGTCCTACAGTGTCCCACACCTGCACCTCTCTCTCTGCAGGCTGTAGACCTCCACCCTGCTACCACACCTTGCTCTCACCTCAGCATCTTCCTTCCTTTACTGATGTCTCTCCGTCCTCCCTGGCTGTTCCTTGAAACACAAAGCCGTGGGCTGATCCTGTCTCCCTCTGGGTGACTTGTTACACCACAGCACTGCCCTTGGAGTGACATTTCTTTTTCCTCATGTGCAGTCTGGACCTCCCCAGCTGCATGTTGCATTGTTATTTCTTTCTCATCCTGTACCTTACGAGAAGGAAAAGGCCCATCATCTCTGAAAGCAGCCTTCAAGCACTCTCAGGATACTGCAATACTGCCTGGAGCCCCCACAGCGCTGGGCCAAAAACTGCAGGTCCCTCAGCCACCCCACGCAGGTCATGTGCACGAGGTCCCGAACCCCTCCGAACCCCACCTTGGCAGACCTCCACTCTCTAGTTCATCACTACTTCTCAGAAATGGGGAGCAACGCACTGGGACACAGCCACGTGTGTGGGGCCACACCGGTGCTGAGTTGAGGGGGATGAGAACTCAGGTTCTCTGGGTGGCCCACGCTCCTCCTAATGCAGCCCCATACGCAGCTGGCCTTGTTCATAGTGTCCCTGCTCTACGGGCTCGGAGGGCATCCCTCGTGGTGCCCAGGCCCTTCTCCTCAGAGTCTCTGCTCAGCCCGTCAGGTCCCAGCCTGTCCTGATGTATGGGCTTATTCTCCCCCTTTTCCCCCGGCACCCACCAAGGCAGGACTGACCACTTCTCCCTGTAAAACTTCAAGGGACTTCCGAATCCCAGAGTTTCTCAAGGAATCCATGGACTGAAGCACCATTTGCTCAGTTTTAAATGTTTGCACGCAGCTGGCTCATCTTGGCTGGGGTGTCTCTCACAAGAGAACAGCGTGAGGAGTTGCAGGGCACTACAAATAGCCCCTCCTAGAGAAACGCTGGGTCTGCTACTGGTCAAGCCATAGGTCTGGACCCCGAGGAGAAGTTGCCCTTTCTGGGAGAGAGCAGCAGGAACACATGGGGCTCTGCCTGGGGGTGGAAGATGAGTCAACTGAGAGCTGAAGGGCCAGCACGAGAGGGCAGGACATGGGCACCGCTGTGGTGGGTGGATGTCTGCTATGGATCCCCTGATCAGGAAGAGGAAGCAGATGAGGCCTTCTTCAGACACCTGGAAGAAACCTCATGTTTGCAGGCCCTGCTCCTCAGGGCCAACCTAAACGATGACCACATTTGCTGAAGGGGCAACACAGTGAGGTGCAAACCACCCAGGAGGGTTTTGGAGCTCATTGGGGATGTCTTCCTTACAAGGGTGACTGTGATGCCATGAGGTGAAGTGCCCTGTGGGACTTCCTCCTTACAAACAGGGAAGAGCTGGTCAGGTCTGTAACGGTCAGGGTCGAGAAGGTAAAGGTGAGGCTCCTGAAAGAAGCAAGCCCATAGGTTTTTCCTTTTGGTTCTTCCCCTCTTTTGCTGGTCACAAGTGGTGTTCCCCAGGGCCTACAATTGGGGCGATTTCTTTTTAATGTCTTTATCAATGATCTGCATGAGGGGATCGAGTGCACCCTCAGTAAGTTTGCAGGCAACACCAAGTCGGGCGGGAGTGTTGACCTTCTTGAGAGTATAAAGGCTTTGCAGAGGGATCTGGACAGGCTGGATCGATGGGCCAAGGCCAATGGTCTGAGGTTCAACAAAGCCAAGTGCCAGGTCCTGCGCTTGGGTCACAACAACGCCATGCAACGCTACAGGCGGAAGAATTGGCTGGAGATCTGCCCGTCAGAAAAGAACCTGGAGGCGCAGGCCCACAGACGGCTGGATATGAGCCAGCACCATGCCCAGCTGTTCAAGAAGATGAACAACACCGTGGCCTGTATCGGGAACAGTGTGGCCAGCAGGACTTGGAAAGTGATTGTACCTCTGTCCTATGCACTGCTGAGGCCCCACCTCAAGCACTGTGTTCAGTTTTGCTCCCCTCGCTACAAGAAAGACACTGAGGTGCCGGAGCTTTTCCAAAGCGGATCAACGAAGCTGGTGAAGGGTCTAGAGCACGAGTCTTATGAGGAGCGTCTGAGGAAACTGGGGTTATTTGGCCTGGAGAAAAGGAGGCTGCGGGGACACATTATCACTCTACAACTATCTGAAAGGAGGTTATAGCGAGGTGGGTGTTGTCTCTGAAGTTACACGAAGAGAGGAAATGGCCAGGAGTTGTGCCAGGGAAGATTTAGATCGGATAGTAGGAAAAAATGTCTTCACTGAAAATTTTGTCAAGCACTGGAACACGCTGACTAGGGAAGTGGTTGAGTCGCCATCCCTGGAGGTATTTACAGGATGTGGAGATGTGGCACTTGTGGAACTTTCCTACACTTGACATTGCTCACCCCCACATCCCACTGCCCCCAGGAAGAGCCCTGGGCCACAGGTGAGGGACAGGATCTGCCTTGCCAGGGCCTGGGGCTGAGGGCTTGGCCTTTCTGCTGCGTCCAACCAAGGCAGGGTTTCCTCAGCATCACAGCCACCTGCACTCTGCCTTTGCCCACCTGCAAGCACAGCCTCCAATTATCTGCTCTAACGAGTCCCTGGGGAGGCTTTGTCAGTAGAGGCCCTCAGAGGGGCTCATTAATGCTTCCAGGTTCTTGGAGTTTTCCTTCTGATTTCTTGAGCACTCTGATCAATCTTCTCTCAGGATCTGAGGCTCATGGACTCAGCAGCAAATACACCATGGAGCTCATTAAAAGACAGAAAGCCCTAACAAGGTATTTCTCTCTTGGTAGTTTTCTTCAAGTCTTCAAGACTTCAAGTCTTCAAGTACAGCTAATTGGAGAGGTTTTGTAGTGTAGTTAAGGAGGAAGATTTCCAAGTGCCTCTAATGAAAATGATTTCTTGATTTTCAAGGGTATATTTTATTTGTGTTCATTGTAAAGAAGAGGTGATAGAAGGATTCTCCAAGTGCTACTGATGCAGAGTGTGTCCTCAGGAGGTCTGGACAGGGAGGAAAAGCAGTGCCTTGGGGTCTGACACTGTGTGGACAGCTTTGCTCCTCACCTCCCACCCCCCACCATTTCTGACGTTGCCCACCTGGGACTGCCATGACTGCTCCTTGCATCAGACTTCCCCACTGCTCTCTGCAGCTGGAGGTTACAGCCCCATTGCCCCATCTCCCACCTGCTCACCTGAGAGACACAGGCACAGCAGAATTTGTCCTATTCTTCAGAAAAGCAAAGCGAAGCACAATCACTTTGCATAAACAATAAAACACACTTTGTAATCATATGCTGAGTAGAAGCTACCACTAATGAGGTTGCCTTTCTGCAAGGGATAATCTTAATGAGAAATAGTTGGGGCAGGTAGACACAAAAAGATAGATAGAAAGATAATTAAAGAGCTGGCTTAGGAGACAATTAGACCGTGTAAAGACAGTCGAGCTTTTAACTCTCTGAAGCTCAAAGCAGCAGCATAGGTGAGAGGTATCTGAGTGAGCATAGAGCAAAGGCAGGAGACAACTGGAGAATAATGGAAAGGGCCTTTGCCCAGACAGTCTGCATCTGAAAGGATGCCTGTAGAAATGGTCATTGTATCAGGACAGGGGCAAATATATGAAAGATTAGAGGAACTAAATGCACCAGATACCAGGAAAAATAGTGGTAATGAAGGTACAGGGGAAGCGTGATATTTCTTTGAAATATCTCTTTTGAAAGGTCAGAGGATTGGCAGAGGTGTCTTGTGAGTGAAGACAAGCCAGTGTGTCACTCCTGTTTGAAAGAGGCCAACAGCGCAAGCCAGGCAAGCACAGGCTGTCCAAGCCCACTTTGGTGATTAGTGTGCCATCACTTAGAGGCCTCTTGGGGGACCCTTCTGGGCGCCTAAAAGAGAAGAATGTCTCCAAAAGCAGTCAGCATGGACTTGCCAAGGGTAACTCGTGGCTCAGTAAGGCAGTGGTGAGAGGAGGGAAAGCTCTCAGGTTTCCTGCGTCCGTGGCAGTCAGTCAGATGTTGGTATAGTCAGAGCAGCTGCAGCTCTCTCGTCCTGCTCCAGGCTGTGTTGCTCAGGTGCAGGGCTACTTGGCACGTATCCCCAAACAGCCCTGATGGTCTCCTTTGCTTAACCTCTCATTCCCATTTCCCTGCTTTCCCACCTCTCAAGTCCCACTCTTTAACCAAACTGATCCCCTCCTTTGCAAAAAGCCAACCCCTTTTTCACCATTTCCCCCCTGGCACTGCCTTTCCTCACTTTGTACCCACCTTGGGTGTTTCTGAGATGCTGTCCCAGTGCCTTCTACCTTGGGGAGCAACTCCACTACGCTCGTACCCTTTTCTGACCTGTAGTGTCCTGCAGCTCCTGAAATTATGGTCTTGCTAGAGGCACCATGACTCAGGATGAACAGCAGCACATGTAATTTCAATGCTCCACTGATGGAGCTTGTGTGCTCTAGAGGGACCTTGACACACCAGGAGATTTGGGCAACAGAAAGCTGAAGGTTTGGAAGGAAAAGGGGCACAACAGCTGCATGCAGCAGCATGGGCAGTGAGCATAGCAGCTAAGGAGTGCCCCGAGGAGATGGGCCTTTGACTCATGATGGCTGCCCTGTGAGCCAGTGGGCTTTGCATTCCAAAAGGGAAATGGAGAGACTGGAGAGGGTCCAGAGGAGGTCTGACAAAATGGAGCGAGGAGCCTAAAGCTGGAGCTGTGAGGAAGAGTCTGAGGGAACTGCGCCTCTCCAGCCTGTTGAAGGGCAGGCGTGAGGCTACCCAATAAGAGCCTACAGCCACCTGGAGAGGTGACAGAGCCAAGTTCTCTTCTGCAGTGGCCGTGGATATGACAGGCAAGAGCCACACAGTGCCCCTTGGGAGCTTTAGGCTAAGCCTATGAAAAAATAAGCGCCTTGCCCACATGCCATGGGAGAAAAGGTTAGGGTGGAGGTGAGGGTCTCTATGAAACATGCTCATAGGAAAATGCAAGGCGGAAGGGAGTTCAGGAGGTCTGACGTCCTACACCCAGCTCAAGGCAGGGCCGGCTCTGAGGTCAGACCAGGTTGCTCAGAAAACGTCAGCATCCACATACCCAGAGAGTTGACACACAAACCAGGCCACTGTGTCACCAATCCAGAACTGGAGACGAGGCATTTCAGCATCTCCCTCAACACAGCTCTTGGTGTGCCGTGCCTCCTGAGATTCCTGGGAACATCCACCTTCTTGTCCAGAGGAGTCTGATTCTTTTGCAAGTTCCCTGGCATATCTCCAGGCCGTGGGAGGCTTTAGGCTGTAAAGAGAATTGGAAGAAACCCTCTGGCTTGGGTACCGTCACCTTCATTTGTAAAAGAGATGGAGGTGCCGGGATCTCGGAGCCTGCAGGTTCCTGCGGAAGATTGAAGGCCTCAGAGGAAGGAGCTGAAGATAGGAGTTCTGAACTAGCACGGCCGTTAGATCATGGTGCACGTGAGGGCTCTGCTCCCCGCTTTCAGCCACTGGCACCCAGCAAGCTCACCTGCTCTTCCTTCCTCTTTTCCCCAACCCTGGCCAAGTGATGGGAGGAGAGGAAGCAGAAAGGCCCTGGGCCTCTGTGAATCAGCTGAGCTCTGGCACCTGGAAGGCGACGGTGTCATCGCTTTGGACACTCCCCAAAGAATCAAGCTGTTGGAAACGGGTGAAGCTGTGGTTGCTTCAGCCAGGATTTGCTACGCGTCCAATCCTAAAAGGTTGTGAAGGTGAGTGGGCGTGAAAGAAGCAGGAAAAGTGCCCATCCAATGGCGCTGTGCAAAAGGGGGAAGGAGCTGCACACAACATGAGGATCGGCAGGTGGAGCAGCCTTTTGTAGGGAAAGCTGTGCAAGGGAGCCCCCGACTTCACCCAGCTGAACCCGGAGAGCAGGCAGGGTGCTGGGGGGATGGGGAGAAGCGTCCTGGGTTCAGTGGGTGCCCATGGCAGAAGGTTGGAGAGACTGGGGTTGCAGAGGCTCGAGGTAGTCCTTTCAAGAGAGGAGGAGGCTGAGCTTTGGAGCCAAGGTAACATAGAGAAGCTCTCAAGGATCTATTGGAATCAGTGATACCATCACTAGTAGCAGTAACAGGACGGTGCTGTAAGGGAACTGCCGCTTGCTCTTGATGATGACGAATTAAAGCTCTTTCCTTTCCTTCCCTTCCCGACAGTTATTCTTACTTGTCAAAATAGCTAGAATTCCTCAGTAGCTAGCCTCTGGCGTGATGTTCTCAGAACAACGTTCTTTCTCTCACTGCTGCCTCTTTGGTCTCACTTAAAGTTTGATCAACGGCTGTTTGGGGTGTTGGCGGCCGAGGCAACGTCAGGGCCCGGGTCCGGCGCCAGCGCGGCCAGGAAATCCCAGTGCCCCGTGGCTGGGGTGGTGGCGGAAGCGATAAAGTGTATTTCCCACTGTGGGACGGTAGGGCCGGGGCCTCATGTTTGGGGTTGGGAGGGTGTGTGGGCTGGGGGGGGGGGGGGGATGGGATGGCGGGGGGGGTCTTTTGGGGAGCTGGAGGGGCTCTTTTGAAGAGGGCGTGCTGGAATTTTGGTGGGGGGCTTCTTTGGGTAAAATACCATAAAGGAATGTAAAATAAGATTAAGTAAAATTAAAGAAAACAAAACAAAAAGCAATGATAACATTGATACTAATAATGATAAAGCTGACGATAATAATAATAATAATTATTATTATTATTATTAATAGTTATGTTAAAAAAAATACTTATCTTTTCAGCCAAATCAAAGGGATTTCCTTGGTATCAGACAGCCAAGTTTAAACGCGTGGGGGATGGAGGGCCCTGGGGACAGCCCAGCCCAAAAATCCAACCCCAAAAAATGTAGCCCAAAAAGAAAAACCCAACCCCAAAAAAACAAACACAAAACACCCCAAAATCAACTCAAAACAACTAAAAATCCCAGGGTTCAAAAAATCCAACCCCAAATATCCAGTCCCACAAACCCAAAATCTAAGTCAAAAAAACATAAACCGAACCCCAAAAAACCCAACGCCAAAAACCCAACCCAAAATTCAACCCAACCAACCCGAAAAATCCAATCCAAAAAATCCAACCCCAAAAATCAAACCCAAATATCCAACTCCAAAAATCAAACCCCAAAAATCCAACCTGAAAAACCCAAAATCCAACCCAAAATATCAGTCAAAAAACATAAAATCCCCCCCAAAAAATCCAAGCCCAAAAAATCCAAGCCAAAAAAAGCAAAGCCCAAAAAAATCCAAAATCCAATCCAAAATCCAAGCATCAAAAAAAAATCCACCCCAACTTCCAACCCAACCCACCCAAAATCCCAGGGGTCAAGGCCAGGTTGGACGGCGTTGGAGAAACCTGACCTGCTTGAAGATGTCCCTGCCGATGGCAGCCCCACCACTGCGGGCAGCACATCGGCGGTTGCCATCCCACCACCGCCAGACACTCAGCGCTGGCCCTGCCGCCGCAATGTCACAATGGCTGCCTGACACGCCCGCGCAGGGGTAAACATCAAACCCCAAAATTCCAACCGACCAACCCATACTCAAACCCAAAATCCAACTCAATAAACCCAAAATCCATCCCCAAAATGTGAACCCCAAAAAACAACTTATATACATGAAAAAAACAACCCCAAAAATCCAACACGAAAAATCCAACCCAAAGAATCCAGTCCAGGAAACTCAACATCCAATCCAAAAGCCAAATCAAAAAACCCCAAATCCACCCCAAACTCCAACCCAACAGACCCAGAATCCCGGGGCGCGAGGCCAGGTTGGACTAACAGCGTTCTGACCTGTATCAGGAACAGTGTGGCCAGCAGGACTAGAGAAGTGACCGTCCCCCCCTGTGCTGGGCACTGGTGAGGCCCCACCTCGAGTGCTGTGTCCAGTTTTGGGCCCCTCACCACAAAAAAGACATTGAGGGGCTGGAGCGTGTCCAGAGAAGAGCAATGGAGCTGGTGAGGAGTCTGGAGAACAAGTCTGATGAGGAGCAGCTGAGGGAGCTGGGGGGGTTCAGCCTGGAGAAAAGGAGGCTGAGGGGAGACCTTATCACCCTCTACAACTCCCTGAAAGGAGGGTGTACAGAGGTGAGGGTTGGTCTCTTCTCCCACGAAACAAGCAACAGGAGAAGAGGAAACGGCCGCGAGTTGCCCCAGCAGAGGTTTAGACTGGATATTAGGAACAATCTTTCCCCTGAAAGGTTTTTCAGGCATTGGAACAGGCTGCACAGGGAAGTGGCTGAGGCACCATCCCTGGAGGTAATCAAAAGACGGGTAGACAGAGTGCTGAGAGACCTTTGGTTTAATGATGGTTCATGCGAGAGGAGGCAGACACAGCGGGGTGTTGGTGGGCACCGGTCAGCGGCACGGTGCCGAGGGCTGGGGCTTCCCTTGCGGCATCTCGGGGAGGGGAGGCACCCAATGCAGAGTGAGGGCTGTGCTGCTGGGACGCGTGGTGTGGCAGGGAAAGGACGACTGGGCCGCCAGCAGAGCAAGCGCAGAGAGCGGGGTGGGCACGGGCAGAAAAGTCACCTGCAAGCACGCGGGGTCCCGAGGGAAGCATTTCTCTCCTGCCCTCGTCGCTAGGCTGGGCCTGCGGGACGCCTCAGCATGCCGGGGCGTGAGCGCTTGTCCAGGCAACAGTGAACCCCAAACCGGTGTTACCTTTCAGAAAAAGCTCCGGCAAGACCCGGCCAAATTAGACGATGCCCCTGAACTGCCGGGAAGGACTGACATTTCTTGCCTGTGAGAGTGGCTGCTGCAGGAGGAGAGAAAGAGTTTGCCAGGTGGAGAGAGGAAGAGGAAGCAGAGGTGAGAAAAGGCCAAGTAACGCTCGCCCTTGAAGGGAGCCCGTGGTCCCCAAGAGAAGTCCTGGAGCCTCATGGCCCAGTGAACAGACAAAGCCCGGCGGTGGAAGGAGCCGGTGCCGGATGCAAACACGTTGGCACAGTCTGTCTTTGGAGCCTTGGGCAGGCAGCTGGAAGCTGCTGCCGGGGCTCCTGGAGCAAAGCAGCTGGGAGCAGGATGACGGGAGCGGCTGAGCGGAAAACAGCCTGGCCCAGATGGACGGAGCGGCTCCTTCTCAGCTGCCTTCCTTTCTCTTGAGGGGCACCTCACGGTGATCAAGCAGCGGATTGAAAGACTGGAGGCTCTTCAAAAAGAGCAAGACCTCCTCCAGCAGGCCGAGCGCCAACAGCAGCAGCAGCAGCAGCTTGCAAAGAGGAGACAGCCAGGCACCCAGAGCAGCTCCAAAAAGTCCGCTCTCGAAGGGAAGCTGGTGAGTAGGAGCTGCGGGGGTGCTGGGGGCCGCCTCCGCTGTGCGCTTGTGCCTTGGTACCCGGGCCTTGGGAGAGGGTGCTGCCACACACACAGATGCAGCTCCTCGGGGCTTGTGAGCCGTGCTTGGTTGCTGAGGAAGTGGTGCCTGGCTGGTGTGTGTCCTGACGTCGTTTGAAGGTGGCTGTCAGAGACCAAGAAGTGGGCGCTTTCCTCCCCGTGTATCTCGGACAGGAGGCACTAGCCCCTTCTGACACAAAAGCGTGCCTGGGCACCCTCAGTGGCCACTTCTGCGCCTGGACTCGCACATTTAGCACGAACCTGTGAGCTGCACTAAATGGCCGCACGGTTCATGGTGCTGGTTTCGCGTCTGGTTGAAAACCTCTGGTTTTGATCCAAAGACTTCTGCATCCAAAGGTGCAGCGTCCCTGAACCTGACAGTGCCGGTGCTTGGCCATTCGTGGGTTGGTTTTCTCTTCAAGGCGGTCTTTGATTAGCCCAGTTCTCATTAGCAGGGGGCCCATTAAATGCTGCCGGCCTTCCGTCCCCTGCAGCAACCTCTCGGGAAGTGTTTCCGGATAGTGTGGGGTGGTATCTATGCCCGGGTGAAGGGTAAAGCTCCCTCGGCCATGGCAGTCAGGCTGTCAAGCTGCCAAAGAGCAAATGACGGGAGAGGACGGTTTCAGGCTGCTGCCTGTCTCTGTTCTTGACTTGCGAGTTCTTCCCCACTTTGCCCGAGGCTGGACTTTCAGACTGCCTCCTGTCCCAAGGACATTTCCTTGGGCTGTCAGACAACAGCCAGGTGCCAAAAGAAAAGGGATTGTTTCCTTTTCTGCTCTCAAAAAAACTCTTCTTGGCATTGGGCCTTGAAAAGGGGCAAACTGGTCCCCTGATACAGGGCAGCAGTGCCCCGTGAGCGGCTGGGACCTGTGGCAGAAGAGACTGGAGCAAGGAGCCTGGTCCAGTACCTTCCACCACTTTCCCTCCGCTCTGCAACGCTGCCCAGCGCCTCCCGCGGCTGGAGCCAATGAGCCCGCTGGAAGTACCAGCCCGTGCGGGGGCTCGCTGTGCCCTGGGGCCTGTCCTCCAGACACGATCTGCGGTACTCAGGCAGCCACTAGCTTGCAGTGGAGGGCCGGCCCGTGGCACCTGGTTCACCGTGCTGAGGTCCAGGGCAGGTACAGTGCCCTTTGCTCTAAGCAACATGGCACCTGCTGGATGCCAAGAAGTGCCCACAACACTTGGCTCGTGGCCACAGGAAACCAGAAACCTCCCTGTGCCCGCTAGCCTACAGAGAAACCAGAGGATTTCAAGCTGGACTGCTAGGGACTCCTCTGGGCAGGGGTCTTGTGAGGAGGAAGAGGAAGGCAAACCGAGGTGAAGGAACACAGTCCCTCATCATCTGCTCCTCATTCTAGTCTCCAAAGTGTGCCGAAGAAGAAGAAGCGCCTAAAAGCATCCAGCCTACGCTGCTGCGGGCTACGCTGGCCGAAGACCAGGAGGTTAAGGAGAAGGCTGAGACCATGGTCGAGGAAGTGCTGGAGCAGGTGAAGGCGCTGGACCAGTCCGTCCACGTCTTAAGGAGGCTCCCGATGAGGTCAGCGGAAGCTCGGTTGCCAGTGCCAGAGGGGCAGATCCTTTGGACACTTCTTCTACGGATCGCTGGGGTGAAATTAGACTGGTGGCTCGACAGATTGTGGCCAGTGTGTTGGAGAGCGTTGGGGAGCAGTCGGTATCCAGCAGGTCTGGTGCAGCTGAGCCAGGGCCGGCAGCACGGCAGAAGCTGTCAGAGCTCGTTGCCGGCAGAGCCACCCAAGCAGGAAGATCTGGAGAAGAGAGATGGAGGGAGGCAGAACAAGCAGCTTCCAACAGAGCTTCTTCGCACTCTTCTATTGACAAAGCGACCAAAGAGGCTGTTGGAAGCGTTAGCTCCACCTTGTCATCCTCTGTAGCTTCTCAGTTTGAGCAGGACTTTGTCTGGCAGTTTCCCGAGACCCTGAAGCTTCGGGGCGTGGTGGAAGGACCAGGATCACCCAGAGCGTTGGAATGGCAGATCCCAGGAGCAAGCAAGAGGGCAAAGTTGCTCATCTTGCAGCCGCTGCAAAAGGCTGCTGATGTCTCTCGAGTGAGACGCCGACTGCCAAGGAGAGCACGCAAAAAGCCATCTCCAGAATTCAGCATCTGCGTGCAGAATCGGTCGGGTATGCCAAAATCATTGACCCTGAAGTTGTGGAAACCTTGAAGAAGAAGTCAGAGCAAGAAAGGATGTCAGAGCAGAAATCAGAGAAGCTTCAACCAAGGAAGGTCTTGCCACCTCTCAGCCTCCCTCCGACAGTCCCACCTTCAGAGGAAGCGGGAGAAATCAAAGAGGAGAGCTCACGGACTCTCCTCCCACCCATTCCCCGAGGCGCTGAGCGAGACGCTTGCCGGCCAACAGAAGGCCTTCAGCAGTCCCGGCATTACACCTCTGGAGTCACAGCAGCAAGGTCTTCGGTGCCCGCCTGGGAAACGCTGCGTACGCTCAGGCCAGGGAGCACCGCAGGCACCCTCCCCTCCACGGACCCGCAGTTTCCAAGACAGCCCGTGCCTCCGGCGGGTCCGAAGCCCCCTACCCAGGCAGGAGCACGCCGCAGGACAGTGCGTGCGAGGCTTTTCCTGGAGGAGCCCGTGCAGCCCAAGTCATTCAAGAGGGCGGTAGCTGGGAGCCTTGTGGAGGGGGTCCTGAGGAGGTGCGCGGCTCCGGGGCCAGCGGGTCCCCGGGCAGCTCCCTCAGGCGGAGAATAAAGAGCTTGCTGCCTGTCGTGGTTTGGGCCGGACTGGCCACTGAAAGCAACAAGGAGAGGAGAGGGAGCGAGAGAGAGAGACTTGCGAGTTTAGGAAAAAACTCCTTTAATAAAATATGAATAATAAAATAAAAAGAAAGTATTGAAATCTATACGATATGCACAAAACTGTATCAGACTCCCGGGATGACGATCACGTCACCGGCAGGCACTGGGAAAGTCCCAGACTGGACTCAGCGATGGACGGGAGCTGGATTCCCGATCTGGGTTTGGGAATGCGCGGTTCAGGATTAAAGTCAGGTGAACTGACAGAGTCCTCCTGGGCCGTCGGCCGTTGGAAGAAGAGACTGCCCCATGTGATCCCTCAGCTTTTATACTGAGCGTGGGGCAGGTGGGATGGAATACCCCGTGGGTCAGTTTGGGATCCCCCGTCCTGTCCCCTCCTCCCCGCAGGTGCTGCCCCTCTACGCTTCTCCGCTTCCCCCCTCCAACGGGGCAAATAACACAGTGAGCTGAGCTGGGCTGTGACAGCGATAGGGATGAGCAGGAGCCTCTCTGCACACCGCGGTCGGGCTGGGGGTGAAGGAAACCAGGCTGGAGAGCCAGGGCCAGCGTGGGGCAAGGGGGAGAGGGAAAAGGACACGGCGCCCCTGGGGAGGCAGCTCCATCACCCCGGCTGCTCGGACCCCCGGGCTCCCCCAAGGAGAGCAGCCCCCCCGGCTGTCCGGCTGCTCCCCCAGCGCTGCCCCGTCGCCAGCGTAGGGATTAGCTTCACTCGTAAGAGAGCAGCAGTGAAATAGTGATGAACAGCAAACACCATCTACCAAAGCCAGCAGTGAAGGCGACAGTGTTTTACGGGATTCGATGGCAAGGGGCACCCGGTTATTTACCGCACGGGGGCCAGGGCCAGGCGATCCGCGAGGGAGACCCTCCCGTTGGGTCCCGGGGCTCGGGAAGGACCCCCCAGCTTTCCGAACTCCTTCTCCGAGAGGAGTCAAGGTGCAGCTGGATCCAATCCGAGCCCCAGGCTTGGCCAAGGGTTCACGTCTAAGGGATTATAGCCACGCCATCAACCCTTACGTCACTTAGCCAAGACTTCAGGGTTTAGCACGCCGCTGAGAGCCTCTTGCGGTGAGGAATCTGCCGGCCCCGAGGAGCAGAACCTCAAGCGAGCGTCCCCGCTCCAGGGGAGATCCTGGGGCGCAGGCGCCGCCGCGCAGGAGAGCCCCGAGGGCTCCTGGGCTGTGCGCTCTTCACGGGGTAGGAGAAGTGACCCACGGCCATATTCGCAAGGGGACAAAACCCCTCAGTCCCCGCCCCAGATAGCGCTTGGCTGCGGGCAGCTCCCCCCCAAGGCCGGGGTGCGCCTCAGGACACCTCCCACTGATGGCTGGGGCTGGGGCAGGAGCCGGGGGGAAGGAAGGGGGAAAGGGAGATCCCCCGTCTCTGGGCGCCGGCCTGTCCCCGGGGAAGGAGGGACCACGGCGCTGGGGCGCCCCAGGACCCGCTGCTCCCCGCTCCCCCCAGCACCGCCCTCCTGAGGGGGCTCTGCCCGCTGGCGGGGCTGGAGGGCGCCCCGGCTGCCATCGCCCCCGCCGTTCTGCCCCCGAGCGGGCTCTGGGGAAGCCCCGGGGGGGCTGGAGGGCCCTGTGTGCCGCGGGGCGCAGGCAGGTGTCAGAGGTGCCGCGGGACAGACGTCCCTCCTCTCACCAGGGGGGCTCCGTGCCCGCCATCAGCGCCGAGGGGCTGCCCGGGGATGAGCCGAGGCTTCGTCGCGTCCCTCTGAACGGCCGCGTCCAGGGCCAGCAGAGGCCGAGGACACCAGAGGGGACAAGGGCCTCTGGCGAGCGGTGGCCGAGCCCCAGCGGGGAGCGGAGCCAGCGCTGCACCGGGGCCGGGGCGCTGGGACCCGCTCTCGGGGCCGGCTCTGCCCGGGGGACCCCGGGGATGTGGGGGGACGGGGTGTCCCCAGGCGGCGGCGGGGTGAGGGCCAGGGCAGGGGCCAGCCCCCTCTGCCCGGGGTGGGCCGTGGCTGGGAACGGCACCGGTTTGGGTCCCGCGCAGCCTGGGGAACAGTGGGGGCTGGAGCCGGGCACGGCCGCCCCCCAGCACATCCCCCACGCCGAGCCTTCCCCTCTCCACGCCCAGCACCCACCAGTGTCCCCCAGTGCCCGAAGGCCCCAGTCTCCTGCCGGCCCCGTGGCCCCTGCCCCCAGCCGTCCTCCCCCCTCCCACGTTCCCTCCTCCCGGGGTCCCCGGTGCAGAAGAAGAGGGGCCGGTTCCAGCCCCCCCTTTACCCGAGGGGCTGGGGACGAGGCAGAGGTATTTCTGCCCTGAGAGCCCTGGTTGGAGGGTGCTGTCACCCCTGGGGGGCCCTGGAGGGAAAGGCTGGTCTGGGGGTGAGGGGTACGGGGAGATGGGGGTCTGGGGGTGAGGGACGTGGGGAGATGGGGGTCTGGGGGTGAGGAGTACGGGGAGATGGGGCTCTGGGGGTGAGGGACATGGGGAGATGGGGGTCTGGAGGTGAGAGATGTGGGGAGATGTGGGTCTGGGGGTGGGGGACGTGGGGAGATGGGGGTCTGGGGGTGAGGGACACGGGGAGATGGGGGTCTGGGGGTGAGAGATGTGGGGAGATGGGGCTCTGGGGGTGAGGGACGTGGGGAGATGGGGGACTGGGGGTGAGAGATGTGGGGAGATGGGGCTCTGGGGGTGAGGGACGTGGGGAGATGGGGGTCTGGGGGTGAGAGATGTGGGGAGATGGGGCTCTGGGGGTGAGGGACGTGGGGAGATGGGGGTCTGGGGGTGAGAGATGTGGGGAGATGTGGGTCTGAGGGTGAGGGACACGGGGAGATGGGGGTCTGGGGGTGAGAGATGTGGGGAGATGTGGGTCTGGGGGTGAGGGACGTGGGGAGATGGGGCTCTGGGGGTGAGGGACGTGGGGAGATGGGGGTCTGGGGGTGAGAGATGTGGGGAGATGGGGCTCTGGGGGTGAGGGACGTGGGGAGACTCGCCCCCCCAGTACCTGCACAGGGACCCCACCCCCTCCCACCAGTATCTCCACTGGGACCCCACTTGCCCCCCAGTACCTGCACTGGGACCCCACTCGCCCCCCACTATCTGCACTGGGACCCCACACCCTCCCACCAGTATCTGCGCTGGGAACCCACTCACCCCCCCAGTACCTGTGCTGGGAACCCACCCCCTCCCACCAGTATTTCCACTGGGACCCCACTCCCCCCCCAGTACCTGCACTGGGGCCCCACTCCCCCCCAGTGCCTGCACTGGGAGCCCACTCCCCCTCAGTGCCCGCACTGGGAGCCCACTCGCCCCCAGCCCCCCCAGGGCTTTCCCAGCGCCTCCCTGACCCCCCCGTCTCCCCAGGCCCCCCGGGCTGAGAGGCTGCTGGAGCTGGCGCGCCAGAGACGCATGGCTGAGGCGGCCGAGGCCTAGGTGAGTGACGTCCCGGCCACTCCAGCCCCACGGAGGGTCCTGGGCCCCAGGGGGTCCCCGAGCCCTCGGGGCTGGGACTGCTGGGGCCGCAGGAGCGGGACGACGAGGGGACGGCGGCGACGCGTGTCGCGGGCCAGCGGGACGCAGCTGCTGCCCTGCCAGTCCCCGCACCCGGGGGGGGTTGCACGGACTGCCCGGGGCCCCGCCGTGGCCGGGCGGGGGGCTCTGGTGCCCCCCAGGATGCCCGCGGGGGCCGGGCGGGGCTCACGGAGGTTTCGGGGCGTCCCCAGGTAAGGCCACGCCGGGCGAGGGGCTGGGGGTGCCCCGGGGGGCTCAGGAGAGCCAGGTCCTGCCCTGGGTGCGTGGGGGGCTCCGGGTCCCTTCTCCGTCCCCAGGGCTCTGTGGGGAGACGGGGGGGACGCGGCCGCTCTCCTGGCCCGGCGCACGCCGGGAGGGTCTCACGCCGGGCTCTGCCTTCCAGGACTGGAACCAGCGGTGACACCCTCGTCCCGTCCCCCCGCAGCAGCACGAGGAGATGATCATCCCTGGATGCCCCCCCCGACCCCCGGGAGCCCCGGACCGTTGCCCTCTCGCCATCAATAAACTCCTTCAGCAAAGCTTCGCTCCGCGTCTGCCTGCGCATGGCCCCCGCTCCGTGGCCCCTCTCCCCGTGGTGTGGGGCAGGAGAGGAGCGTGGAGGGACGGCCCGGACCTCTGGGCTCCTGCCCCACGGACTCAGCCCTCTGGGGGGTTCCCCGGCCATTTCGGAGCCCCACGCCTGGCCACCTGCCTTCCCGAACCGCCCCCCCCCCCCAGCCCACCCCCTTCTCTGGGGCATCGCGGGTTGGGGAGGAGCCTCGGGAACCCGGAGAATCCCCCAGGGATTTGTGACCCAGCTCCGTCCCCGCCGGGGGGCTCCTCCGATGTCCGGGAGCGGGGTTTGGCGCTGGCTGCGGTCGGAACCGCCCCAAAAAGGCTGCTCCAAGGAGCCCCCGGGGGGGCTGGAAGTGGCCAACTGGGACAGACCGTCTTGGGAGAGGAGGGGGCCGGGGAGAGATGGGGGGCACAGGACGGAAACGCTGGCACGGGCTCGTCATGGGTCCCCCGTGGGAGAGAGCTCCATGGGAGCCGGGCTGGAACTCGCCCCTCGGCTCCGCGCGGTGCTGGCGCCTGAGCTCACAACCTCTCCTGGGAATTCCCCACCATTCTGGGGGGAAATTCCCTCCTTTTGGAGGGGGGGGGGCCAGGAAGGGCCGGCGTTCACTGGGTCTCTCCCGCTAGTTCCCGAGGCAGCTCTTCTCCCTGGGCTGTGGTGGCCCCGCGCCTGTCCCCGGCGCTGCCCATCCGCCACCTCTGGCTCGGGGATGGCACCTTGGAGCCAGCGTTCCCCAGGGAAAAGCCTCGGTGTCGACACACCACGAGAAGAAGGACAAATGGCATCTGGGTTCCGGAGAGAGCCCCAACCATTGGAGGAGTCCCCAGAGACCCACGTCCCTCAAAACCCCATGTCCCCCAATACCCCATATCCATAACAAATCGATGTCCCTAAAGCCCATGTCCCCAAAAACCAACGTCCCCAAACCCCACATCCCCCTCCTTCCCGTGGACCCTTTCCCATGCCCTCACCCACACCCTTCCCTCTCCTCCATCTCCTTTGGAGACCATCATCCAGCCCCCGCCAACGCCGGGGAGGGGAGACACGCTCCTGCCTGGCCGGGGGCCGCTGCAGAAACAGCTTCTTCCGCCCCAGAGAACCACGGAATTGCCCAGGTCGGAAGGGACCTTTCACATCATCGAGGCCAACCATGGACCAAAACTGCCAAATCCATCACTATTCCATGTCCCCAAACCCCCACGTCCCCAAAACCCCACATCCATCAAAATCTATGGCCCAAAACCCCACGTCCCCAAAACCCCATATCCATCAAAATCTGCCCCTAAAACCCACGTCCCTAAAAACCCACGTCCCCCAAACCCTATGTCCCCAAAACCCCACATCCCCAAAACCCAGGTCCCCAAAACCCCACGTCCCCCTCCTTCCCATGGGCCCTTTCCCATGCCCTCACCCCCCCACTTCCCTCTCCTCCGTCTCCTTCGGCGACCATCATCCAGCCCCCACCACAGCAGGGTCACCCGGGGCAGGTGGGCCAGGACCGCTCCAGGCAGGGTTGGGATATCTCCGGAGAAGGACACTCTCTAGGCACCGTGTCCCCAAGCTCCATCTCCCTCCAAGCGAAATTTTCCTCGTTTGCCGTGTCCCGGTTTGTCCCCGTTGCCCCTTGTCCTGTCACTGGGCCCCGTCCTCCAGCCCCCCGCCCCGTAGCTATTGAGGAACGGTCACAAATATCCTCCTTTGAGGATCTTCAACATCTTTTCCAACCCAAATGATTCCAGGATTCCAGGATTTCCCGCCTTCAGGGGGGTCGGCTGCGGGGGGATCATTCCCGGGGGGCACCGGAGGGTCCCTGGGGGGGGGACGGGACGTGAGTGGTGCCGATGGGCACCGGCGGGACGGGGCTGGGAGCTGCCAAGTGGGAAACTGGGAGAAACGGGAGAAACCGGAGAGCGGGCGAGTGGGGTCCCAGTGCGGAGAGTGGAGGGCACAAGGGGGGCGTGTGGGGCAGGGGGGGAGTCCTATGGGGCAGAGCAGATGTCCGTGGGGTGGGGGATGTGTGGGGCACAAGGGGGGCATGTGGGGCAGTGGGGGAGTCCTATGGGGCAGAGCAGATGTCCGTGGGGTGGGGGATGTGTGGGGCACGAGGGGTGTCTATGGGGCGGGGGGAGTCCTATGGGGCAGAGCAGATGTCCATGGGGTGGGGGATGTGTGGGGCACGAGGGGTGTCTATGGGGCGGGGGGAGTCCTATGGGGCAGAGCAGATGTCCGTGGGGTGGGGGATGGATGGGGCACGAGGGGTGTCTATGGGGCGGGGGGAGTCCTATGGGGCAGAGCAGATGTCCGTGGGGTGGGGGATGTGTGGGGCACGAGGGGTGTCTATGGGGCGGGGGGAGTCCTATGGGGCAGAGCAGATGTCCGTGGGGTGGGGGATGTGTGGGGCACGAGGGGTGTCTATGGGGCTGGGGAAGTCCTATGGGGCAGAGCAGATGTCCGTGGGGTGGGGGATGGATGGGGCACGAGGGGTGTCTATGGGGCGGGGGGAGTCCTATGGGGCAGAGCAGATGTCCGTGGGGTGGGGGATGTATGGGGCAGGAGGGGTGTCTATGGGGCAGGGGGAGTCCTATGGGGCAGAGCAGATGTCCGTGGGGTGGGGGATGTGTGGGGCACGAGGCGTGTCTATGGGGCGGGGGGAGTCCTATGGGGCAGAGCAGATGTCCGTGGGGTGGGGGATGTATGGGGCACGAGGCGTGTCTATGGGGCGGGGGGGAGTCCTATGGGGCAGAGCAGATGTCCGTGGGGTGGGGGATGTGTGGGGCACGAGGGGTGTCTATGGGGCGGGGGGAGTCCTATGGGGCAGAGCAGATGTCCGCGGGGTGGGGGATGTGTGGGGCACGAGGGGTGTCTATGGGGCGGGGGGAGTCCTATGGGGCAGAGCAGATGTCCGCGGGGTGGGGGATGTGTGGGGCACGAGGGGTGTCTATGGGGCTGGGGGAGTCCTATGGGGCACAGCAGATGCCCGCGTGTATCGGTGGGTCACAAGTGAGTCCCCCGCTGCCCGTAGCCGCCCCCCCACATCCTGCCGGCCCCGCGCAGGCGCACTCAGAGACTCCGCGGGGGCTGCGGGTTGTTGCTATTCGCCCACCGCCGCCCCTCGCAGCGGCACGTAATCATACGTCATCACGCCGCGCTCATCACGTGCTGCCCGCAAAGCGGGGCAGGTCAGGATGTACCGCACTGACGATACCCTACACTCCCCCACCCCGCCGGGGCGGGCACCCGCCACCACCCCCTACCCAACAGCGACCCCCCTGAACCCCCTCCCTCCGCACCCCCCCCGCACTCCCCTGACGCCCCCCGCCGTCTCCCGCCATCCCCTTCCCTCATCCCCCTCCCGATCCCCAAAAATCCCCTCCTTCCCCGCTCCCGCGCGCTCCCAGCCTGCCCCGCGGCTCTCATTTGCATGAGGGCGGGGCCGCCGCCCCCTTTTTCCGCGCCAAAGCTGTGGCGCGCCGGCGCTTTCCCGCGCTAAACCCTTTAATTTCTCAACACGGAGGTGGAAGTTGCGGGGGGGGGGTCAGCGCATATTGGGGACCCCCGGGGGGGTTCCGGGGGGGGTACGGACACCGACACCCCCCCCCCCCCCCGGGGCTCAGAGGGCTCTTCTCCTGCACCCCAGAATGGAGACCAGCAGCAGCGCCTCGGTGACAGCGGGGGGGACGCTGCGGGGGGGGGAAATGGGGGGTGTCAGTCGGGTGTAAGGGGGGGGGGGGAAGACCCCAAAAAAGCCCCCCCGCTCCCCCCCCCGACCCACCTGCAGAGGCCGAAGAGGAGCCAGAAGGAGCCGCCGTCCCAGTCCTCCAGCAGGGCCAGGGCCAGGCCCAGGGCAGCCGCCACGTGGGCCCCCAGCGCTGCCCCACGTCAGGGAAAATCACCCCAAAAACGGGGGGGGGCGGCCCCTCCCCCCCGGGCACCCCCCCACAGGGCGGAATTGGGCGAAACCCGCCCCCCCCCCGGGCCTGGCAGGGCCCCCCCGCGACCTTTGGAGGGGGGAGGAACCTCCCTGATGGCAGCCCCCCGCATTTCAGGGATCCCCCCCTCATTTCGGACCCCCCCACACACACCATTTGGGGCTCCCCCCCCCGTTTTTGGCCCCCCTCCCATGTCGGGCCCTGTCCCCCCTTATCTTTCGCCCCCCCCACACCCTTATTTCGGGCCCCCCCCGTGTTTCAGGGTCACCCCCCGTGTTTCGTGCGTGTCCCCCCCATTTCGGGGTCCCCCCCCCCCGTTTCAGGGCCTCCCCCCACGGTTTGGGTTTGGGGTCCCCCATTTCAGGCCCCTCCCCCCCTCCAGTTTTAGGCCCCCCCCCCCTCCCCAGTTTTAGGGCCCCCCCATTTTTAGGGTGTCCCCCCCCGGGTTTTGGGCCCCCCCCAGGATACAGAAGAGGCTCTGCCCGGGCCGGAACATGGAGACCCCCGAGAAGAACCCGACGAACTCGACCCCCAGCAGCCCCAGGGCCCCCCCCAGGGCCCCCCACAGCCTGCGGGGACACAGGGGGGGTCGGAGCGGGGGGGATGGACACGGGGACCCCCCCGGTGGGGACACGAGTGGGTCGGGGGGGGCGGCGCCCCACGGGGGCAGGAGGGGACGTGGGAGGGCACCGAGATGGTGGAGGGGGGGACACGGTGGGGGGGGGGGCACAGGGACACCCTGTGTGGGGGGACACGGGGGGGGCACAGGGGGTGGGGGGGGAGACAGAGACCCCCCCCAGTGGGGACACGAGTGGGTCGGGGGGGGGGGTGGGCACCCCACGGGGGACAGGAGGGGACGGGGGGGGACACACTGGGGGGGCACAGAGTCACCCTTGGGGGGGGGACAGGAGGCGGGGGGACACGGGGGGGGGTGTGGGGGGCACCGAGAAGCCGGGGGGGGGGGGGGGGACACGTGGGGGGGCCTCACCACCGCTGGGCGCGGGCGTATTCCTCCGCCGAAAAGTCGGGGGGCAGTGAGGCCCGGACGGGGGGGGTCCTGGGGGGGGGGGGGGGACACGGGGGGGGACACATGGGCGTGCGGGGGGGGGGGCGCGTCCCGTCGTCGTTCCCCCCCCGCCCCCCCCAGCAACGTGTTCCCGTGTCCCCCCGCCCCTCGCCGAGGCCACGCCCCTTCCCCCATCCCCGCCCCCTCGCTGTGGCCACGCCCCTTCTCCCTATCCCCGCCCCCTCCCGAGGCCACGCCCCTTCCCCATCCCCCCGTCGTGGCCACGCCCCTTCTCCCCATCCCCGCCCCCTCGCCGAGGCCACGCCCCTTCTCCCCATCCCCGCCCCCTCGCCGAGGCCACGCCCCTTCTCCCCATCCCCGCCCCCTCGCCGAGGCCACGCCCCTCGCTTTGGCCACGCCCCCGTCCCCGTCTCCCCGCTCCCGCCCTTTGCCCCGGCCCCGCCCCCCCGCTCTGGCCACGCCCCCTCCCCCGCTGGCCCCGCCCCTCACCGTGTCCCCGCCCAGCAGCACCAGCAGCACCAGATGCGCCGTCAGGGCCAGGAACCGGGCGGGGACCAGCAGCCCCCGGGGCGGCATCGGGGCTGGGGAGGGGGGAGGGGGGGAATTAAGGGGGGTTCGGCCTCCCCTCCCCCACCCTCCAAACCCCTCCCCCCAACCCCCACCCTGCGCCCGACCCCCCCCAAACACACACACACCCCCCCCGGCACACGATCCCCTAAACCCCTCCCCCACCCCCAAACACCACCCCAGCCCCTCCCCATCCCAAAACACCCTCCCCCGCCCCTCCCCCACCTCCCAAACCCCACCCCCCAAACACCAGCCCCTCCCCCACCCCCAAAACCCCTCCCCCACCCCAAACCCCTCCCCCCAACATGGAGCCCGGCCCCCCCCCCCCCCCCGCGGTCCCGTCCCCCCCAATCGCCACCACGGACCCTCCCCCCCCGCCCCGCGACCCCCCCGGACCCTCCCCCGGATCCCCCCCATCCCGCGCCGCGCGCGCCGGGCCTCACGTTGCCGCGGCAACCGCTGACGCGCCGCCCACGCGCCGCGCGCGCAGCCGCGCCCCCGGGGCTCGCTTCTGGACACGCCCCCTCCGGCGCTGACCACGCCCCCTCCGGCCCTGGCCACGCCCCCTCTCTTGGAGCGCCCCGAGGGGCGGGGGAGGGAGACCAGGGAGGGGGGGACTGCTCCGTACTGGTCTGTACTGGTCCATACTGGCCTGTACTGGTCCACAATAGTCTGTACTGGTCCATAGTGGTCTGCACTGGCCCACAATAGTCTGTACTGGTCCGTACTGGTCTGTGCTGGTCCATACTGGCCCACAATAATAGTCTATACTGGTCCATACTGGTCTGTACTGGTCCGCACTGGTCTGTACTGGTCTGCATTGGTCCACAATAGTCCGTACTGGTCTGTACTGGTCCTTACTGGCCCACAATAATAGTCTATACTGGTCCATACTGGCCCATACTGGTCCATACTGGCCCGCAATAATAGTCTGTACTGGTCTGCACTGGTCCATACTGCTCTGTACTGGTCTGCACTGGCCCACAATAGTCTATACTGGTCCATACTAGCCTGTACTGGTCCATACTGGTACACAATAATAGTCTATACTGGTCCGTACTGGTCTGTACTGGTCCACAATAGTCTGTACTGGTCCATACTGGCCCACAATAGTCTGTACTGGTCCGTACTGGACCATACTGGTCCACCATAGTCCTTCAGGCCCCCCAGCCCCTGGTCCATACTGGTCTAGAGCGGTCTGTGCTGGACCACATTGGGTTGTACTGGTCCACAATATTCCGTACTGGTCCATACTGGGTTGTACTGGCCCATACTGGTCCACAAGGGTCCGTACTGGTGTGTGCTGATTTGTACTGGTCTGCAATGGTCTGCGGTGGCCTATACTGGGCCCCACTAGTCCATAGGGCTGGGGCCACTCTGCTGGGAGGACAGGCTGAGCTGGGACTGGAGGCCTCCTGGAGCCCCAGGGACCTTCTGGGCACCAGGGACCTCGTGGGCTCTCATGGACCTTCTGGGTCCTCCTGGACCCCCATGGACCTCCTGGACCCCCATGAACATCCTGGACCCCCATGGACCTCCTGGACCCCCATGGACCTCCTGGACCCCCATGGCCCTTCATGGATCTTCTGGTCCCCATGGACCTCATGGACCCTCAAAGGATAGAATCACAGAATCATAGAATCGCTGAGGTTGGAAGGGACCTTTAAGATCATCGAGTCCAACCTTTAGCCTACCCTGACAAGAGCCACTTCTAAACCATGTCCCTCAGTGCCCCATCTACCCTTTTTTTAAACACCTCCAGGGATGGTGAATCCACCACCTCCCTGGGCAGCCTATTCCAATGTTTAATAACCCTTTCAGTGAAAAAATGTCTCCTAATATCCAATCTAAACCTCCCCTGACGTAACTTGAACCCGTTTCCCCTCGTCCTATCACTTGTCACCAGGGAGAAGAGGTCAGCCCCCATCTCTCTACAACCTCCTTTCAGGTAGTTGTAGAGGGTGATAAGGTCTCCCCTCAGCCTCCTCTTCTCCAGGCTAAACAACCCCAGCTCCCTCAGTCGTTCTTCATAAGGTTTGTCCTCCAGGCCCCTCACCAGCTTTGTAGCCCTTCTCTGGACACGCTCCAACACCTCAATGTCCCTCCTGTAGCGAGGGGCCCAAAACTGAACGCAGTACTCGAGGTGGGGCCTCACCAGTGCCGAGTACAGGGGGATGATCACTTCCCTAGTCCGGCTCACCACACTATTCCTGATACAGGCTAGGATGCTGTTGGCCTTCTTGGCCACCTGGGCACACTGCTGGCTCATATTCAGCCGGCTGTCCACCAACGCTCCCAAGTCCTTTTCTGTCGAGCTGCTTTCAAGCCACCCTGCCCCAATCCTGTAGCACTGCATGGGGTTGTTGTGACCCAAGTGCAGGACCCGGCATTTGGCCTTGTTGAACCTCATACCATTGGTCTCAGCCCATCGGTCCAGCCTGTCCAGATCCCTCTGCAGAGCCAACCTACCCTCAAGCAGATCAACACGCCCGCCCAGCTTAGTGTCATCTGCGACCTTACTGAGGGTGCATTCGATCCCCTCATCCAGATCATTGATAAAGATATTAAAGAGAACCGGCCCCAGCACCGAACCCTGGGGGACACCACTTGTGACTGGACACCAACTGGATTTAACTCCATTTACCACCACTCTCTGGGCACGGCCATCCAGCCAGTTTTTTACCCAGCGAAGAGTACACCTGTCCAGGCCATGAGCAGCCAGTTTCTCCAGGAGAATGCTGTGGGAAACGGTGTCAAAAGCTTTGCAAAAATCCAAGTAGATAACATCCACAGCTTTTCCCTCATCCACTAAGTGGGTCACCTTATCCTAGAAGGATATTAGGTTTGATAGGCATGACCTGCCCTTCACAAAGCCATGCTGACTGGGCCTGATCACCCTGTTCTCCTGCATGTGCCGTGTAATGGCACTGAGGAGGATCTGTTCCATGACCTTCCCAGGCACCGAGGTCAGACTGACTGGCCTGTAGTTCCCCGGATCCTCCTTCCGGCCCTTCTTGTGGATGGGTGTCACATTTGCTAACCTCCAGTCAGCTGGGACCTCTCCGGTTGTCCAGGACTGCTCATAAATGATGCCAAGTGGCCTGGCGAGCACCTCCGCCAGCTCTTTCAATACCCTTGGGTGGATCCCATCCGGCCCCATAGGTTTGTGCACCTCCAGGTGCTGAAGCAGGTCCCTCACCGTTTCCCTTTGGATTACGGGGCTTCATTCTGCTCCCCATCCCTGTCTTCCAGCTCAGGGCTCTGGGTACTCAGGGAACAACTGGTCCTACTGCTGAAGACTGAGGCAAAGACTGCATTAAGTACCTCAGCCTTTTCCTCATCCTTGGTCACTGTGTTGGCGGCCCCAGCTACTAGAGGACAGAGATTGTCCTTAGTCCTCTTCCTATCGCTAAGATATTTATAGAAGCTTTTTTTGTTGTCCTTGACAACAGGAGCCAGGTTTAGCTCCAGCTGGGCTTTGGCCCTCCTGATTTTTTCCCTACATAGCTTCACTACCTCTTTGTAGTCGTCTTGAGTGGCCTGCCCATTTCATGGACCTTCTGGGCCTCCTGGACCCCCATTGGACCTCATGGGCCTTCATGGACCTTCTGGTCCCCATGGACCTCATAGACCCTCAAGGGCTTTCATGGATCTTCTGGGCTTCACGGACCCCCATGGACCTTCATGGACCTTCTGGCTCCCATGGGCCTCATGGACCCTCAAGGGCTTTCATGGATCTTCTGGGCTTCATGGACCCCCATGGGCCTTCATGGACCTTCTGGTCCCCATGGACCTCATGGACCCTCAAGGGCTTTCATGGATCTTCTGGGCCTCGTGGACCCTCCAGGGCCTTTATGGACCTTCTGGGCCTCGTGGACCCCCACGGAGCTCAAGGACCTTCTGGGCCTCCTGGACAACCCCCACGGACCTCCTGGGTGCCATGGCCCCCCGTGACCCTGGTGTTCCCCAGTCCCTCTGGAGCCCTCCAGTGCCCCCAGCCCCCAGTTCCTCCCAGTGCTCCCAGTAGCCCCCAGCCCCCACTGCCCCCCAATGCTCCCAGTGCCCCCCACCCCCAGTTCCTCCCAGTGGCCCCCAGTTCCCCCCCCGCTCAGTGTTCCAGCTCCCAGCCCGCCCCCCCAGTCCTCCTAGTGCCCCCCAGTCCCTCTGGAGCCCTCCAGTACACCCCCCCCAGTCCTCCCAGTCCTCAGCTCCCCCCCCAGTGCTCCCGATGGCCCCCAGCCCCCAGTTCCGCCCCAGTGCTCCCAGTGCCCCCCCAGTGCTCCCAGTGCCCCCCAAGTCCCTTGGGAGACCCCCAGTGCTCCCGATGGCCCCCAGCCCCCAGTTCCCCCCAGTGCTCCCAGTGCCCCCCCAGTGTTCCCAGTGCCCCCCAGTCCCTTGGGAGACCCCCAGTGCTCCTGATGGCCCCCAGCCCCCAGTTCCCCCCCCAGTGCCCCCAGCCCCCAGTTCCCCCCCAGTGCTCCCAGTGCCCCCCAGTCCCTCTGGAGCCCTCCAGTGCCCCCCCCCCAGTCCTCAGTTCCCCCCCCAGTGCTCCCAGTGCCCCCCCAGTGTTCCCAGTGCCCCCCAGTCCCTTGGGAGACCCCCAGTGCTCCCAGTGGCCCCCAGCCCCCAGTTCCCCCCCAGTGCTCCCAGTGCCCCCCAGTCCCTCTGGCGCCCTCCAGTGCCCCCCCGCCCAGTCCTCCCAGTCCTCAGTTCCCCCCCCCAGTGCTCCCAGTGCCCCCCCAGTGTTCCCAGTGCCCCCCAGTCCCTTGGGAGACCCCCAGTGCTCCCAGTGGCCCCCAGCCCCCAGTTCCCCCCCAGTGCTCCCAGTGGCCCCCAGCCCCCAGTTCCCCCCCAGTGCTCCCAGTGCCCCCCAGTCCCTCTGGAGCCCTCCAGTGCCCCCCCCCCAGTCCTCCCAGTCCTCAGTTCCCCCCCCAGTGCTCCCAGTGCCCCCCCAGTGCTCCCAGTGCCCCCCAGTCCCTTGGGAGACCCCCAGCGCTCCCAGTGCCCCCAGCCCCCAGTTCCCCCCCAGTGCTCCCAGTGCCCCCCAGTCCCTTGGGAGACCCCCAGTGCCCCCAGTGCTCCCGATGGCCCCCAGCCCCCAGTTCCCCCCCCAGTGCCCCCAGCCCCCAGTTCCCCCCCAGTGCTCCCAGTGCCCCCCCAGTGTTCCCAGTGTCCCCCAGTCCCTTGGGAGACCCCCAGTGCTCCCGATGGCCCCCAGCCCCCAGTTCCCCCCCAGTGCCCCCCAGTCCCTCTGGCCTCCGTGGCCCTTCTGTGCCCCCCCGTCCCCCCCCAGCGCAGGCCGAGGCGGGTCCCCGTCCCCCCGCGGGGGTTTTATTGCTGGGGGGGCGCGAGGCGGGCGCAGGCGCGGGGGGCGACGCCGCCGTAGGCGCGGGTAGCGGTGGTTGAGGGGGGGGCGGCCGTGGAGGCCGTAGCGGGTGCTGAGGGCGCCCTGGGGGGAGGGGACGCCGAAGAGGACGCGGCGCACGCGGGCGTGGAGCAGGGCCATGGCGCAGAGGGCGCAGGGCTCCCGCGTCAGGTACACGTCGCACCCCACGCACAGGTAACCCCCCCCCGCCCCCCCGGGGCCACCAGCGCCTTCAGCGCCACCAGGGCCACCAGCGTCCCCAGGGCCACCAGAACATCCAGCGCCACCAGCATCACCAGGGCTACCAGCGTCCCCAGGGCCACCAGCATCACCAGGGCCACCAAGACATCCAGGGCCACCAGCGTCCCCAGGGCCACCAGCATCACCAGGGCCACCAAGACATCCAGGGCCACCAGAACATCCAGGACCACCAGCATCACCAGGGCCACCAAGACATCCAGGGCCACCAGAACATCCAGGGCCACCAGGACCTTCAGGGCCACCAGCGTCCCCAGGGCCACCAAGACATCCAGGGCCACCAGCACTCCTGGTGCCACCACTGCCACCACAACCTCCGTGGCCAGCAGGACGTCCAGGGCCACCAGCAGTCCAGGTGCCACCAGTGCCACCAGGGACTCCAGTGCCACCAGGACCTCCGGGGCAACCAACACTCCTGGTGCCACCAGCATCTCCAGTGCCACCAGGACCTCCAGGACAACCGACACTCCTGGTGCCACCAGTGCCACCAGCACCTCCAGGGCCACCAGGACCTCCAAGGCCACCAGCACTCCTGGTGCCACCAGCATCTCCAGTGCCACCAGGACCTCCAGGACAACCAACACTCCTGGTGCCACCGGTGCCACCAGCATCTCCAGGGCCACCAGCACCCCCGGTGCCCCCGACACCACCCCCGGCGTCCCCAGGGCCACCCCAACCTCCAGCCCAAGTGCCACCCCCGCCAGCAGCGTCCCCTCCCTGCCGTTGTCCCCGCGCCACGGCCTCCAGGCAGGTGATGGTGGCGTGTGCCAGGGGGTGGCCCCCCCGCCGGGCGTCGTGGGTGGCCGCCAGCACCCGCCCCGTCCCCGGCTCCACCACGGCCGCCCCCGCCGCCACCATCCCCGCCCGCGCCCCGCGCCGCGCCGCCGCCACCGCCACCGCCATCATGGCGGCCGCCGCCGCCGCCTCCCCGGGGCTCAGCGGGGGACACTCGCTGCCCTCCCCCGTCCCCCCCCGCGTCACCCAAGGCCACAGCCCTGTCGCCGGCGTCCCCCGCGGCGGCACCCGCCCCGGCACCCTGACGCGGAAAGGGGTCCCCAGCCCCCGGCTCGACACCCCGGGGCCCAGCAGCACCCGCAGCGGGGGGACGGCGGCGCGGGGCGCGGTGGCACCGGGGACGCTGGTGGCATCAGAGCTGCTTCCGGGGCACGCGGTGGCCTCGGCGACATCGGTGGCACCGTTGATGTCCGTGGCCCTGGTGTCCCCAGTCCCGTGTCCCCGGCCCACGGCGGCCTCGGGGACGTCGGTGGCACAACGGGTGTCGGTGTCCCCGGGGTCCCCTGTCCGGCACCCACAGCCCACGGTGGCCTCGGGGACGGCGGTGGCACCGCCGATGTCCATGTCCTCAGTGTCCCCAGTCCAGCGTCCCTGGCCCCTGGTGGCCTCGGTGACAGCGGTGGCGCCACCGGTGTCGGTGTCCGTGGTGTCCCCAGTCCTGCATCCAGGACCCCCGGTGGCCTCGGGGACGGCGGTGGCACAGCCAGCGTCGGTGGCCTCGGTGTCCCTGGCGGCCCCAGTCCCGCACACGCAGCCCACGGTGGCCTCGGGGACGGTGGTGGCACCGCCGACGTCCATGTCCTCGGTGTCCCCAGTCCAGCGTCCCTGGCCCCCGGTGGCCTCGGTGACAGCGGTGGCGCCACCGGTGTCGGTGTCCCCGGTGTCCCCGGTCCTGTGTCCGCAGCCCCCGGTGGCCTCGGGGACGTCGGTGCCCGGGGGTCCCGCGGTGGCAGCCGCCCCCGGGGTGGCTCCGTCACCTGCCGGGTGCCAACAGCCAGGTGACCCCGCTGGCCCCCCCCCGTCCCCAGTGCCACCAGTGTCCCCAGTGCCACCACAGCCCCAGGTCCCTCCGGTGCCCCCCGTCCCCCCCCAAGGCCCTCTGGACCCCCACAGTGCTCCCAGTGCCCCCCAGTGCTCCCAGTTCCCCCCCCCACCCCCGGTGCCTCCCAGTCCCTCTGGAGCCCCCTGGCCCCCCCAGTGACCCCCAGTACCCCCCCCAGTGCCCTCCCAGTGACCCCCCCAGTCTCCCCCAGTGCCTCCCAGTACCCCCCCTAGTGTCCTCCCAGTGACCCCCAGTACCCCCCCCAGTCTCCCCCAGTGACCCCCAGTACCCCCCCCAGCGCCCTCCCAGTGCCTCCCAGTACCCCTCCCAGTGCCCTCCCAGTGACCCCCAGTACCCCCCCCAGTCTCCCCCAGTGCCTCCCAGTACCCCCCCCAGTGTCCTCCCAGTGACCCCCAGTACCCCCCCCAGGGCCCCCCCAGTGCCTCCCAGTGCCCCCTCCCCAGTGCCCTCCCAGTGAGCCCCAGTACCCCCCCCAGTCTCCCTCAGTGACCCCCAGTACCCCCCCCAGTGTCCTCCCAGTGACCCCCAGTACCCCCCCCAGTCCCCCCCCAGTGCTTCCATTCCCTCTGGAGCCCCTGGCCCCCCCCAGTGCCCCCCAGTACCCCCCCCCCAAGTCTCCCCCAGTCCCCCCCCAGTGCTCCCAGTCCCTCTGGAGCCCCCACCCCCCGCCCCAGTGCTCCCAGTGCTCCCAGTACTCCCCCCCAGTGCCCTCCCAGTCCCTCTGGAACCCCTCGGCCCCCCCCCCCCAGTGCCCCCAGCGCTCCCAGTCCCTCCCAGTGCCCCCCCCAGCGCTCCCAGGCCCAGCCCCTCCCCCAGTGCCCCCCAGTACCCCCCCCCCCCGTACCTGCCCCCTGCAGGTGGCTGTCGAGGCAGAGCAGCACCGCGGCCCCCCCGGGCCCCCCCCGCACCCGTTTGATGTGGGGCAGGCGGGGGAGGGGCCGGGCCCCCCCCAGCTCCCGCAGCAGCCGCTGGGTCTCCCCCCGCAGCAGCAGCGGCGCCGCCCACCCCCCCAGCACCTGCAGGCCCCCCCCCGCCTCCTCCCACGGCACCCCCCAAGGAGGGGGGTCCGGGGGGGGCTCCGGATCCTCCCCCATCCCCGGGGGGGGCTCCGGACCCTCCGGCTCCGGCTCCATCACCTGGGGGGGGGGGGGGGAAGGAAAAAGGGGGTTTAATGTGGGAGCCCCCCCCCCCCTCCAAAGACACCCCCCCCCAGAGCTTCCCATAGACCCCTCCATGGGACCCCCCCCCATAGAGACCCCCCCCCCAACCCCCGGGACCCTCCCATAGACACCCCCCCCATGGCCCCCCCCCCCCCCTAGAAACGAGCCCCCCCTATAGGGACCCCCCCCCATAAGGCCCCCCCGAGACCCTCACATACAGCCCCCCCCATGGGACCCCCCCCATGGACCCCCCCCAGAGCCCCCCATGGGACCCCCCCCATAGGGACCCCCCCGAGACCCTCACATAGAGCCCCCCCATGGGACCCCCCCCCCACAGAAAGCCCCCCATGGACCCCCCAGAGCCCCCCCCGTGGGACCCCCCCCCATAGGGACCCCCCCATAAGGCACCCCCCCCCCCCGCGGCCCCCCCATAGAGACCCCCTTAAGAGACCCCCCTCCATAAGGCCCCCCCCGAGACCCTCACACAGAGCCCCCCCATGGGACCTCCCCCCCATAGACACCCCCCCATGGACCCCCCAGAGCCCCCCCCGTGGGACACCCCCCCCCATAGAAACGACCCCCCCCCCCATAGGGACCCCCCCCCATAAGGTACCCGCTCCACCGGGACCCCCCCCCCCATGGGGCCCCCCCTCTGTAGAGCCCCCCCCCGAGACCCCTCTATAGGGACCCCCCCCCCCATAGACACACCCCCCCCGGGACACGCCCATAACAACGCCCCCCCCAGACCCCCCATGGAGCGCCCACCCCCTCGGGATCCCCCCCATAGACCCCCCCCCGTAAATCCCCGCCCCCCCAGGGCTCCCCCCCGGAACTCCCCCCCCAAAGGACCCCCCCCAAAGGACCCCCAGCCCCCCCAGGGTGCCCCCCCCCCCCTCCGGGACCCCCCCGGGACCGCCACGTGCCGCCCCTCACCCGCCGCCGCCGCCGCCGCCGCCACTGCCTCGTCCCCGCCCCCGGCGCGCTGATTGGTCGCCGAGGCGGAAGGGGCGGGGTCTGAGGGCGGAACCACAGAGACGGGAGGCGGGAAGGGCCCGGAGGGGGCGGGACCGCGGGGGGGTGGGGAGAGCGCCCCCTGGCGAGCGGGGGGAGCGCAGCGCTGGGCAGCACCAGTACGGACCAGTACGGACCAGTAACGGGCAGCGGGACACCAGTACGGGCCGGTACGCACCAGTATGGACCAGTATGGAGCAGCGGGGCACCAGTGGGGCACCGGTAGGGCAGCAGCGTGGTACCAGTAGGCACCAGTGTGCACCAGTAGGCTCACCTTCGCACCAGTATGCGCCAGTGGACACCAGTACGGACCAGTATGGAGCAGCGGCGCAACAGTAAGGCACCAGCAGGACACCAGTACGCACCAGTACGGACCAGTATGGACCAGTATGGAGCAGCGCGGCACCAGTAGGGCAGCAGCACGATACCAGTGTGCACCAGTACACACCAGCTTACACCAGTATGTGCCAGTTTACACCAGCAGGGCACCAGCAGACACCAGTATGCACCAGTATGGAGCAGCGGGGCACCAGTAGGGCACCAGCAGGACACCAGTACGCACCAGTACGGACCAGTATGGACCAGTATGGAGCAGCGGGGCACCAGTAAGGCAGCAGCACGATACCAGTGTGCACCAGTACACACCAGTTGGCACCAGTGTGTGCCAGTTTACACCAGGAGGGCACCAGTAGACACCAGTATGCGCCAGTATGGAGCAGCGGGGCACCAGTAGGGCACCAGTATGGACCAGTATGGACCAGTATGGACCAGTATGGAGCAGCGCGGCACCAGTAGGGCAGCAGCACGATACCAGTGTGCACCAGTACACACCAGCTTACACCAGTATGTGCCAGTTTACACCAGCAGGGCACCAGCAGACACCAGTATGCACCAGTATGGAGCAGCGGGGCACCAGTAGGGCACCAGTAGACACCAGTGTGGACCAGTATGGACCAGTATGGACCAGTATGGAGCAGCGGCGCACCAGTAAGGCAGCAGCACGATACCAGTGTGCACCAGTACACGCCAGTTGGCACCAGTATGTGCCAGTTTACACCAGGAGGGCACCAGTATGCACCAGTATGGAGCAGCGGGGCACCAGTAGGGCACCAGTATGGACCAGTATGGACCAGTATGGACCAGTATGGAGCAGCGGGGCACCAGTAGGGCACCAGCAGAACACCAGTATGCACCAGTACGGACCAGTACGGACCAGTATGGACCAGTATGGACCAGTATGGAGCAGCGGGGCACCAGTAGGGCACCAGTAGGACACCAGTATGGACCAGTATGCACTAGTAGGGCACCAGTAGGGCACCAGTAGACACCAGTGTGGACCAGTATGGACCAGTATGGAGCAGTGGGGCACCAGTAGGGCAGCAGCACGATACCAGTGTGCACCAGTACACACCAGTTTACACCAGTACGCACCAGTATGTACCAATTTGCACCAGTAGGGCACCAGTGTGACACCAGTATGCATCAGTATGGAGCAGCGGGGCACCAATAGGGCACCAGTAGGACACCAGCAGACACCAGTATGGACCAGTATGACACCGATAGGGCACCAGCTTGTACCAGTATACACCAGTTGGACACCAGTTTGCACCAGTTTGAACTGGTATGCGCCAGCAGGCACCAGTGTGGAGCAGCAGGACACCAGTAGGCACCAGTTTGCACCAGTTTGCACCAGTAGGGCACCAGTATGGACCAGTGGACACCAGTAGGGCGCCAGTTTGCACCAGTATGCACCAGTAGACACCAGTAGGGGACCAGTTTGCACCAGTATGCACCAGTAGGGCACCAGTATGCACCAGTATGCACCAGTAGGGGACCAGTTTGCACCAGTATGCACCAGTAGGGCACCAGTAGGACACCAGTATGCACCAGTGGACACCAGTAGGGCGCCAGTTTGCACCAGTATGCACCAGTAGACACCAGTATGGACCAATATGGAGCAATAACACACCAGTAGTACCCCAGTAGGCACCAGTTTGGCACCAGTAGGGCACCAGTAAGCACTGGTATGACACAGCTGGGCACCAGTTGGCACCAGTATGCACCAGTAGGCCACGGTAGGGCACCAGTAGAGCACCAGTACGCACCAGTACGCACCAGTATGGGCCAGTACGGAGCAATAACACACCAGTAGACGCCAGTTTGCACCAGCAGGATACCAGCACACACCAGTAAGGCACCAGTATGGACCAGTAGAACCCCAGGAGGGCACCAGTATGGACCAGTATGCACCACTAGGGACCAGTAGGCACCAGCAGGGGGCAGCAGGACCCCAGCGCGACACCAGTTCGCGCCAGTTTGCACCAGTAGGGGAATAACATGCACCAGTAGAGAGCAGCAGCCACCAGTTTGGCACCAGTTTGTCACCAGTTTGCCCCAGTACATACACACCAACGGGCAGGAGCCCCACAGCCCCGGGGGGGGGTCACTGGGAGCACTGGGAGGCACTGTGGGGGGCACTGGGAACACTGGGGGGGCACTGGGAGCACTGGCAGCAGACTGGGAGCAGGGGGAGGGAACTGGGGGGGGGGGGGGACTGGGGGGGGGCACTGGGAGCACTGGGAGCACTGGGGGGTAGTCGGGGGGCACTGGGGGGGTTACTGGGAGCACTGGGGGGGCACTGGGAGCACTGGGGGGGTACTGGGAGCACTGGGGGGTAGTGGGGGGGCACTGGGGGTTTAACTGGGAGCACTGGGGGGGGCACTGGAAGCACTGGGGGGGGTCACTGGGAGCACTGGGGGGGCACTGGGAGCACTGGGAGCACTGGGGGGTAGTGTGGGGGCACTGGGGGGGTTACTGGGAGCACTGGGGGGGACACTGGGAGCACTGGGGGGGTAACTGGGGGCAGTGGGGGGGCACTGGGAGCACTGGGGGGGAACTGGGGGCACTGGGGGACACTGGGAGCACTGGGGGGTTACTGGGAGCACTGGGGGGGAACTGGGAGCACTGGGGGGGGTACTGGGAGCACTGGGGGGGCACTGGGAGGACTGGGGGGTTACTGGAGCACTGGGGGGGCACTGAAAGCACTGGGAGCACTGGGGGGTAGTGGGGGGGCACTGGGGGGGTTACTGGGAGCACTGGGGGGGTAACTGGGAGCACTGGGGGGGCACTGGAAGCACTGGGAGCACTGGGGGGGGTAACTGGGAGCACTGGGGGGTAGTGGGGGGGCACTGGGGGGGTTACTGGGAGCACTGGGGGGGCACTGAAAGCACTGGGAGCACTGGGGGGTAGTGGGGGGGCACTGGGGGGGTTACTGGGAGCACTGGGGGGGGTAACTGGGGGCAGTGGGGGGGCACTGGGAGCACTGGGAGCACTGGGGGGGGTAACTGGGAGCACTGGGGGGGTAACTGGGGGCAGTGGAGGGGGCACTGGAAGCACTGGGGGGGCACTGGGAGCACTGGGGGGGCACTGGGGGCACTGGGGGGGTCACTGGGGGCACTGGGGGGGGCAGTGGGGGGGCACTGGTCTC